>NC_136657.1:0-245000 GCF_949748355.1 Melanostigma gelatinosum | reverse complement strand
ATGTGTGTGTAAAACCTGAACTCTAGCCAGAGTCTGGCCCTGATATTACATAGCCAGACTGCCCCGGCCTCCTGCCCCTCCCCGGTCTCCACTCTGGCCTTTCTACTCAAATAAATGGCCATTTTGGCTTCCCCCGAAAGATAGTTCAGTAGCTGCCACTTTTCCTGCTTTCTTATAGGCAGCTCCCATGATAAAAACCCTTTCAGTAAAAACCATGTAAAAAGACTAAAAACCGATGCTAAAAGAGAGAAGAAGCTCGAGCGAGCCTCTTACACTCAGTAAAAACATGGTAGATAGTCTCCCGGAGACCGCAGAAGGGCGCAACAGCTCAAAACAGTGGGATTAAGAACCGAAATAAAAGCGTTGGAGGCGACAGCACCGTGTAAAATCCTCCACTGGAGGGTCGGCAGTCCGTTTCTTTCAGGGGAGGCTTGTATAAAATCCTCACACTGTGGGCCAGGCCCGCCTTGTCCCAATCTGCCTGACCACACAGTGGGGCGCCGGTTGCACAGTCCAGACCTGTTTGTGCTCTTGACACAATTAAAATACAGCGTCCTCTTGTCTGCCTTGTGTAATGTCAGAGTCTCCGGGCACGTCATAGCGAGCAGGGGGCCGGTGAGTTCCCCTAGCCACAGGCTCAGGGAGAATATCAAGGGAACGGGTCTGCAGGGTCCGGCTCAACTCCTCGGCTGTAGTCCATGAGGAGGCTCCTCTCCTCTCCTTCCAGTTCAGCCTCTGCCTCCACAGCTCCAGGACCCTCCTCACCACCCGGACAGACTGCAGACCCAGTAGAGAGCCCAGGGCCGGGGCATCGCTCAGCGTCGGCCCCACTGCATCCACCAGTTGCTGCAGGCACAGGGCTCGTGACCTCAGCAGCGCCCCCCGTCAGGCCAGGGGTGACGCTGCTGCTGATGTGTCCAGCTTGGCCCTGTGAATCAATGGTTCTCTCAGCAACCAGTACAGAGAGTTAGACTGTGGGCACCTCTTCCGAGTAAAAAGGGCCCAAGACTTAAAAACACCCTGATAAAACGGAGGCAACCCACTTAACTTTAAAATACTAGAATCAATTAAAAACAGAGCAGTATCCAGCCCCAGGTTATTTGCACGCCTGAGGATGCAGCTGGCCACATCTCGCCACACTAAACCTTCCGGACTTGTGAGGTACTTCTGTAAAAACTGGAGTCTAAAAGTAGCCGTCTGGCTGGCTAGGTGAACGAGGCCTTGTCCCCCTTCCTCTCTGGCTAAAAACAGCACCCCCTGTGGCACCCAGTGTAGACCCTCCCAAAAATAATCCACCATTTTCCTCTGTATGTCGGCTAAAAAAACCTGAGGGAGGGTCTAGGCAGGTTAGTCGGTGCCACAGTTGGGATGCTATGAGATTATTTAACACCAGTACCCTACCTTTAAAAGACATCTGAGGGAGCAGCACTTCCACCTGGAAAGTTTCCCCTCCATCTTTTCTGTGACGCCCTCCCAGTTCTTCTGGACTATGTTCTCTTGCCCAAGATGTATCCCCAGGTATTTAAAAGCGTCCTTCTTCCACACAAGGCTCTGGGGGAGAACTGGGAGGCCGCCACACCATTCACCGACAGCGAGGGCCTCGCTTTTCCTCCAGTTCACCCTCGCTGGCCGATGTTCTGCTAAAAAACCCCACATTGTTCGTTAAAAGGTCTGCATCCCTCTGGTCCTGAATAAAAACAACAATATCATCAGCATACGCAGATAAAATCATGTTCTTACTAAAACCAGGTAAAACCAGCCCCTGCAAGCTAGAGCGTATCTTGATGAGGAGGGGCTCCAGGGAGAGTGCATAGAGCATCCCGGACAGGGCACAACCCTGCCGGACCCCTCTACCCACTCTAAAAGGAGCACACAGACTGCCGTTTATCTTCAGCACACGCTCAACCTCATTGTACAACACCTTGATCTTAGCTGTGAAGCCAGCGCTGAACCCAAACTTCCCCAGAACTGTCCAGAGGAAGCTGTGTTCAACGCAGTCAAAAGCCTATTCCTGATCTAGAGAAATCAGACCAGTGTCGATACCCAAAGAGCTGGACACCTCCAAAACGTCCCGAATGAGGTAGACATTGTCTTCCATGGACCTGCCGGGCACACAGTAGGTCTGGTCCCGATAGATGTCCTGCTCCATAGCTTCCCTCAGCCTGGAGGCAAAGAGCTTGGACAGGAGCTTGTAATCCACACACAGTAGAGACACAGGACGCCAGTTTCCGATGTCCTGCAGGTACCCCTTTTTCGGCAGCTGTGTTATTACCGCTCTCCGGCAGGACATCGGCATGGAGCCAGAGGCCAGACTCTCATTAAAAACGTCCAGTATGTCGCTGGCAACCACATCCCAGTACGCTTTAAAAAACTCTACGGAGAGGCCATCGATGCCGGGAGCACGCCGCCCCTGCATCCCCTGCAAGGCTGTTTTTAAGGATAATGTTCATGTACTTGTATATTTAAGTCCATACCTTTAAAACGGTCATTGGTACTCTTGATAAGTGAACTTTGATGTAAAATGAATAATGTTTTGTAATATTGAGAAAATTGGCCTTCAGGTTTGGTCCAGACAGCAATAATCAAGTGTAGCTCTTGTTTCAGGCTGCTCGCACATCTCCTACAACTTATGTTCTTATTCATCTCATGCTTAGTTCAGACAACACAACTTTAGCCCTGGTTTTCCACTCGCTCGCCGTTCTATGGAGCCCCCCGATAAAAGACACCACTGAGTCATGAAGTGTGAAAACCACAACGACTTCAAGACTTCCGCTCACAGGACAGCAGGTACTCGTGACATTCAGGAGACTTTCCGCCGTACAAGAAAACAAAAAGAATGTCTCTGAGTACTAGATTCAGAACTCCCTCCAAAGGGTTTCATGGAGCAGCTTGTTTAGCGGCTGCAGTCTGCAGCGTTCTCCCTCAATACTGGACCAGCTTCTGAACTTGTTGTCCCCATTAGTCACTTAGACACAATCACAAGGGAATACAGGGTCCTGGTTAGAAAAGACTGAAGTTACCCTTTAACCCCATTCCACAGAAAGTTTTGCACATATGAATGTGATTAAGTGATTATGTCTTTTTGTTATTATGCGTCTCTCATTTCTGTTCCCAAGACATATTTTCATACAGCTGGACATGCAGACGGCTGGAGGTAAGAATACACTATGACTTGTCTGCCATTTAAAATGCTTGAATTGGGTTTTGCGTCATTAAAGGCACCATTTATTATGCTTAAACATAATTTATGTTAACTTGGAACATTCAGTACCATTTGGAGTAAATGCAAACATCCGTTGAAAGCTAACAATAAACTGTCTCGTGTTGTGCTCTCTGCCTCAGATAAACTGGAGCTCAGATAAGTCAGAGCAGATCATCTCAACAAGGGAACAGTAACTGCACACACACACACACACACACACTGAAGGGAAAAAGCAGCAGTGTGTGTGGTAGATTTGTTCCAAAGTTAGATCAACAGACGTGTCTGTGTTTACGGAGACAAAGCAGCAACATGTGTTCAGTAGATTTGATGTTATAGAAGTGAAGATTGGAGGAGAGTTAAGCGATGACATCGCCACTCACCAACAACCAATAGGATGGCAGGAGGTGGAAACCAATCAGATGAGAGTCACCTTGATTGTTAACCACTGATGGGTGAACCACATGTGATTTGATCAGCTCATACTGGTTAAAATTAAACATGCTGTGGTTTGATCAGCTGGATGAGTTACACTAACTCTGCAGTGAGGATGAACTGTTTTCCTTCATTACGCTAGGATTCAGCAGGCCTGAGGTCAGATCACAAACCCACACAAGCTGTCGCACTAATGTGGTTGTATTGGGCAGATGACAGGGACTGACAGAGGAAAGAAAAAACTGTTGTATATAAGCATCTGGTGTCAAACTGTAGATGAGGCACAGACGCCATTCCAACCATGTAACCACAGCACACATATCTCATGTCTTTGAACTTGTTTTTGTCACTTCAGAGTACATTGCATTTACTTCCATTCCCCTAACCTTAACAATAGCTAAAAAAACAAGGAACCAACTTCTTATCCCCAAACACTAACAGATGTGCCGTACTCCACATGATCTAATCATCTTTGTATCAGGTGTTAAAGAAGACTTGAAACTAGAGATTGAGACCATAAACTCATGTTTACAATGTTTACTGAGGTAATAAATCAAGAGAGAAGTAGAGTCATTTTCTCATAGACTTCTATACAACCAGAGGAGTCGCCCCCTGGTGGACATTAGAGGGAATGCAGCTTTAAAGCATTTAATCACAACAATGATCCTACCATGCTGATGTTTAGCAAGTATATTGTTTATCATGTTAGCCATCTAAGTTTTGTCTGTTAGCATGTTAACTTTAGCTCATTCGCTAAAAACTAGCACTAAACACAGAGTACAGCTGGGGCTGAAGGGAATATCAATGGAGAGATGAAAAGACAGGGCATGTGCCGATCCACCGAGCAGATGATGTTACTTTGATTCATCCTCTGATGATCATGTCTGGACCAGCCGATGGCCCATCAACATTGCCGTCCCCAGAGAAAGACCTCCATGTCATCAAAACAATCAGTTAATACATCCGGCCCACTCAAGGTCTTGGTGTGAAAATACAACATCCTTCAACAAAACACAAACACAGCAGCAGATGTCTTGGAGTGCTGGGATCTTCTTGTAGGATCATGGAGTGAGGAAACGAGGTGGCACAAAATTTAGAAATGAGAAGGACCCATTGGTCCAAGCTCTTACGAAACACAAACACATTGCATGAAGCCTGACTAGATGGATTTTCCTTAGAGAGGTGATCCTGTGAGTCCTCACGTGATCAAAGATAAGGCTCCTGGGAGACCCCAGTCAAAAGCCCCCAATTACTCCGTTTGTTTTAATAGATGGATCTACTTATTGAGTTCATGTTTGTCATGGGACATCATTTAAAGTATGACACTATCAAGGGGGTGAAGGAGTCAGACAGATGCAGCAGACACACATTCCTCTTGTGATCCGTCTGTTTTAATTTTATAGAATATGCAGATGAATTTTACTAACAATGAAACATTTTGCTGTGCTGGTAGTTTCCTACAGCGTGTTCTGGAGTCAGTAATTGTCATGTGTTGCATACGTTGGTAGGATGAGGGTTGAAGGTTCAACAGGAAACACACACTCACAAAGTGTTTTTGGCAGTTTCCGCAGCAAAGACAACCACTGCTGGAGACAAACAATATGGGGATTCTTTAATCAGACCATATCAACCACTATGGTAATGATATTGAATGAAGTGAAGACCTCAATAGTGATTGTATCAGTCTGGAGATACATCCATTTCTTCTCATGTGCTTAATGTTAAGCTTTACTGTAAAAATTAAATCAGTTATTGTCTAGTGTCCAAGTTATGGTTTCTTATTTTGCAGGAGGAAACATTGGCATTCATTTGGAGTCAGCTTTAGCTGCTAAATGTTCCACTATGGCTGCTGCCGGAGACCAGGTGGAGGAGAACAGAGTGTGCAGGCCTGAACACTAAAACAATGAGCTAAAGGAGGCAAAAAGCTTCATACTGATTATGACCTCATTGTTGAGTCATATAGGGACAGCCAGTGCTGGGAAAATGAAGCAGACATGTAGAGTCATTCACACAGCTGCTGGTTGATGCAGCAGGAGGGAATGTGTGCTACATTCCTCCCTCTCCTCCCTACTGTCATCCTCCCTGTTGGCGGGTAAGCTGCAGGCTCACAGAGGCAGGCGTGAGACCTGGAACTTGCTGCTTCAGGATATTCTCTCATGTTGGCAAGAAACCTCAACCTCCAAATGAACTGTTGCTACTGCACCAGAGAGACGACTTGTAGCTTCCTGCAGCGGGTACAAGCATGTAGCTGTACAGAGCAGCTTCACCTTCACCAGCGTGATCTCACAGAAACACGGGAAATGACAACGACCTCTGAAGACAACGTATCCGCCACCCTGGAAACAATTCAGGGGCTTTTTTTCATGCGATTCATTTTCTCCTTTCAACCAAATGCAGATCCACTCCTTCAGTTTTTACCTTTCACAATAAAAGCCTGACACATCATATAAAAAATCTGAGGTTTTATTACATGTTTTGTAGCAGCTTATAATACCCACGCATTGTTCTACCAGCTCACTGTTCACAGCTAACTTTATATCAAAGTGCCGTTTTAACATGAAGCTGTATCTGCTGAATGGCCACGTGGAAACAGGCTCAGATGTTAACCCACAACAATCAAATAAGTTCAACATTCAACATGAAATACACGTGAAATTCTTCAAACGTTATCAACCCATGACAACCAGGAGAAACACCCAACAGAGCAGCCAAACAGCAGGTGCACATGAAACAAAGAAGGAACAATACACTTACCTCGTCTGAAAGCTGACTGGTAGGACGACAGAGACTCAAAGATACTGTTGGAGGCCATGAAATTATTATTCTTTAGATGTTTCTTCCTCTCCACCCTTTTTTAAATCTGTGTACAAATACAACATTTACACAAACACACATATGATGAAAGGTCAAGAGGAGATTCTCCAACAAGCTGAAACATCAACGACAACCTCTGAACCACAACCAACATATGAGGTAATTTCCTGTGTATTCTCTCAGAGGATTTGAAAGTTTCCTGACCTGAAGTCAGTTTATAGGTTGTTAAATAGGTGGTTTAGCTGATAGTTCTCCTAGCTGCTCACTGCTCTCAGCAAACAGGGAAATAGTGCTGCTTTAGAGTGACCTGTGATTTGAATGTGAGTAGTTAACAAGTGAATGAGAAAGACATTTGGTGCCATGCATTGCATTCATTCCAAGGATTTTGTATGCCCAGCATCCTTTCTTGAGGACACTTGAGGAATATCATGAAATAATTGCCACAATGATCATTGTAATTGTATACCTAGGAAGTCAAACTTTTTTGGCTTCATGCACCACTGAGCAACTCTCACAGGAATGTACGGGGCGAAAACATCGAGTGGATGTAGCTGGGTATCTAGCTAGTGATGTAGGACGAGAATAGGAGCCAAATAAGGACTGAGGAGGCATCAGAAAAGCTTCTATTCTGCAAAATGTGAGCGGATGTAGTAAAACATCATGGGATATTTGGGATACTGCATTTGACATTGTGTACTGGAACATACTCATTTTCTTCATACTAAATAATATGGTGGTTTGGGTATTGGAAGGCACAGTGTGATAAGGATGTCACCATTGTCTTCCTACAATGAGCTCTGATTGGTAGACAGTTTCTTCAAACAGCAGAAACAGCAGCCAAAGAACACAACAGCAACAAAACCTATTTGAACCGGAGACAGTTCAGAAAGGAGGCGGCCCAATGAGAGTCTGGAACAAGGTTCAATGAAATCATGTCTATGCAACAAGAGGACATGTTGCTGTATTGGGTCAGTGCATTAGTTTAAAATGTTGCTCAGAGGTATGGTGAAGATGAAAATATGTCTTCATCAGAGTCAAAATGGACAAAGGTGAAAAGGCAAACACAAACAGGTGTACAATTCTCATTTGAATGACGCTGCAGAGCAGTGGTTAGCTTTGTGCATGGTCCATGTTTTGTCTGCATATTGCAGTTTTATGTTCATTCATACATTCATTTGATCTTAAAAGCTCTATGAATGTAAACCGGACCACAGGGACATTTTAGCATGTTCAAACCAGCACACAAGTAACCATGGCCTTTCACTTTGTCTGGTGAAAACAATTTGTGTCATGCCGGCTTGGTTTTAAAGTTAAAGTTTGTCAATTAGGATCCTTTGATGATGTGGTCACACAAATTGACAGGTACAACCGTAACATGTTTTGATGAAAGTCAATGTAGGACGGAGATCGGGGTCGACAGATGGGTCAAACACAGGACTTTCATCCAGGAGACCTGTGTCAATGTGAAGTGAGAGTCAACATTATTATTTTAAAATAAGTAATCTAACAATAAGTTGTTTCTGTGGAGGCGACATGTCATTTGAACACATTTTGCGTCACCCAATGTAATGCATGCAATGTTAAGAGGTCATGGTCATTGGCGGTATTTCTGTGAGATTACGTTGATACCAGTACATATATATAATAACAACAATGAAGAAATTTTACTTTTTACTTTTACTTTTCTGCAGTGAGAGCACATATAGCATACATCTTTGGTGCTAACTGACATTATCTGTACTGGTAAATTGATTGACGCCATATCTTGTGGGCCGACACTCGTTTGATGCATCGCCTCAATTCCAAGAGGCAGTTAACCAGCAGAGGGGCCGGCGTTGTTAACCACTCCATAGCTCCATCTGTGATTTGAGCACTGGTCACTCCCTCTGCTACCCACAAAGGGATGAGGGGCGTGATCAAACTGTCAAACTCACAGCGACGAGGTGTCCTGTAACCTCAGCACCATGTTAGGGAATCATGTGCTGTAGAACTGAACGCAGTTGACTTTTCCCCTGAAGCCCCTTTCCTTTTTTAGTGTAAAACTTGTGATTCAAGCAGAAAGACCTATTAAAATTGATAAACTGTATATTATATTTGTGTATAATACAGTATTGAAAGAAGCATCATTGAACAACATGAATAGCAGGTGAAGAGGCTGTGGTTGTGGTACTCTTACCCTAGCAGAGGTGTCCTGGTCCTGGGCAGAGGTGGTAGAAAAAGCTCCTTGGGGTTTTTCCAGTCGACCAGTGACTTAGATGCAGAATAATCCAGCAAACTCTTTCTACCTCTACTTGTGGTCTCTTTCTCTCTCTTGACTTGCTTACAGCTCTGTTCTGCTTCCGCTCTTTCTCTCTGTCACCATGCACATCTTCCTTCATCCCTCTCTGTCTCTCTCTCTGGTTTTGGTATGTGGTTCTCCGAATCCCCTTGTTGATAACTTTTGGTCTTCGGAGTTGACTCGCTCTTCGACATTGAGCGTCACCCAGGAGAGATTGACTTACTCTTCTATTAATCTGGCATTGTGGCTTTGGAGTCAGCATGTGTGTGTGTAATCAAACTAACCACCTGCCCCCCTCAGCCAACAGTTTCACAGAGGAAGTAGCTGTGGTTAGAGCTAGAGAAATGGAGGGAGAGGGCGTTGCGGTGTGTGTCTTTGAGCACTCTTATGTGCGTTTGTGGTTTTGTGTGTGTAGTAGGCTGTTTGACAGAGGGAGTGAGTCACCTTTACTTCACCAAGCCTCATTGCAGGTCAGACTCTTAGACCGCCTTGACCACGAGTGTGTGTGTGATGGTTAGTTGAGGACAGAAGTCTATTGCTGAGATTATTAGTGAAATATTACAAGTAGAACTTTGATCATGCTTGATACGGGGTGCATGGTACTCACAATATTCCGGTATCCACTGAGTTTATGTGACACGATTGACTTTACTCCACCTCAAACTCACCTCCTACTCTATACCTCTGAAAACAGTTGTATAGTGTATTCAGTGGATCCAAGTTACTTTGATTAGAAATATTTCAAAGACAGCTGGAGTCACTGTCCTTAAGTTTCATCAAGTTTCTAGAGTGATGAGTGCAGATAGAAGCCTGAAGTCTCTCCTGCATATTCCAAACATGCAGCAAGGTAAATGAAGATTGCGCCTATAGTCTTTCGACCAATCAAAGCGCTGTACACTACATGTTAACAGTATGATGACACCTCTGATGACATAGGTGCCAACCTGCTCATCAGGATGTCAACCAATGCTCATTCACACCGATGTCAGCCTTTAGGAGCCATTAGGGGATCAGTATCTTGGCAAAAGACTCTTCGACTTGAAGAGACGGGAATCAAACTACCAATCGCCCGATTAGTGGATGACCGCTGAGTCACTCATGGGCGAGGATGGATTATTGAACAGGCTTACCAGGGGCCCAGGGTGGACGGGTCAACAAGCCCAGTATTTGTTTAGGTTTGGACAAAATAAAAACACAGGACTTTCACCCAGAAGACCCGTGTTTGTGTCCAGTGTGAAACCAAAAGCCAGCGTTGACTCGTTAAATAACTTGCATCACAAAGGTGACATACTGAACTATATGACAAATGTACTTATTCTAACCCAAACCACAATCTTCTCCTGAAACTGATGAAGTTACAACTTACCAAGTTGTTTCCTGTAAACACAGAAGTTTATTTTGAAAGGACTGTGTATGCATGTGACCTGCAGGTGCAAAACTATCGCTAGAAGGGAACCTAGAGCGTCATAGTTTGAAGCGTATGACCACTGACCAAGCTGCCAAAGTTGAAGAGAACATGCTGGTATATGAGTGTGTATGTGGGTCATCCAGCTTTTAGCACCTGCTGGTGAATTACCTATACTCGAGGGTTAACAGAGTGCAAACATACACACGCCCAAAGGCAACCTGACCGTTAAATCTACGCCTATTTACACTCCAACACCTGCACTGACACACTTCTACCCCTCCCTAACTCGACCACTGCCACCTCAACATACACACACATACGCACACACACACACACACACACACACACACACACACACACACACACACACACACACACAGCTGTTGCTCCACCTCATCAGGTTTAGGTTTCTGTCAAGGCAACCTGTTCAGGTACTGTTGGTATTCGATCACGTCTCCTAAAGTGGAGCTGAAACCGAAATCTTTCAGGACAGAGGGTATTTGAGGACTGTGTTGGGAAACAGGCCAGTGGATGTCCTACTTCAAGTCCTGGGAGAACTCAGTGGGAGGCTGCTCCTCTGCTGATCCCTGACCCCTCCCAGACACAACATGACCTCCAGCTGCAACTTCCTGGGTCAGGCTGGGTCAGACAGCGACGCAGGGGGCTGAATCAGCTATAATTGTGAGGAAGAGAGAAAGACATGACGATACTGTAAACAGATTATTATTATTATTTAATATTTTAGATGGTGATCCTCTGACTTTTCATCAGGTCTAAATTTGTCCAATACTTTCAATGCCATTCCCATCAGCCTCAACTCTACTTTGTGTTTACTGCTGATTGGTCCCATTTGCGTTCACAAAGGCAAAATGGTCCAGAAATTGAAAACACTCAAGGTGGAAATGTTGTTCGATCATTGGCCATACAGTTGGATCCTTGTACGACTCAAAAGTTGCCTCTACAGTTGTGATGTGCTTTCCGCGATGTGATAATAGCATGTGTATCAAGCAAAATTTAAAATTGTACTCATTTAGCGCCTTGCTATTTTCACCATGCTGTCATGCTACACTGGTTAGCATACGGAAAATGAGCAGACAAGATCACTCAACTGGTAATAGCATTGTGCTTTCCTTTACTGTGACAAGAGTATGTTGATGAAGCGCTAAGTGGTTTACATTTTACTCATGGCTAGTTAGATAGCTACCTTGCTAATTCCACCATGCTTCACTAGTTACTGAAAAGGACTAGTCTCTTAGCGGCACTGAGGGAGGCAAAGGGACCACGAGTTGTACGAGCTAGCTAATTATTCTCTTGTGGTCTGATCCAGTTAATTATAGTTAATCCATCAAATTCATTGTCAAGCGCAAATAGGCATATTATACAGATCAATTATTAGATTGCTTCCTTGACACTTTACAATCATTAGATGGATTTATTAGCTTAGCTTTTAATATCACATATGTGCTATCATAAAACCCAAACAGCACCACTTGGAAGGAGACCTTTGTTTTTAGACAGTCTGGGTATAGTTGGTCCACCAGGGTATGACTGACAGCTTCCACAGCAGCCCAAATGAACCAAACTAAACTGGCAAACACACCAGGTTTGGCTTCAACTGAAGAGGTTCGAGCTTTGGTCTATCACAGCTCACTTTTAGGTCACATCAGGGTTGGCAGTTCAAACAGAGCAGCATGCAATGTCCAAGGAGTCACCGCACCTTCACTCTCTCCACAGGAAAAGGAAAGCAGCGCATTAGCACAATGAATGTCTCTGGTTAATATATTTACATCTTGAGATCACGATCAGCTGCTGAGGTTGTTTTTTTGCAGGCGTGTGCATGTTGTAAGTTGTATTATCGTTCAACAGTGCATCTTCTTTTTCTCCTTCTCTTTATTGCACTTGTTTCCATCCCCCCTTCCTTCATCTCCTCCTTTTCTCCAACTGCCCCTCCTTGTCCTCCTCTGCATCCCACAGAGCTCCCACGACATCATACCCCATCATGTCTAGACCCTGCTCACATGTGTGTGTGTGTGTGAGTGTGTTCTTACCAGCTGCTAAAATACAACAGTTGAAGTGGCCTTTGAATTTATCAACAAACAAAAACAAAGAACTGTATTCTATTCATACGGAGTGGACAGACGTTGAGTCGTCGTCATAATAGATAGATAGATAGATAGATAGATAGATAGATAGATAGATAGATAGATAGATAGATAGATAGATAGATAGATAGATAGATAGATAGATAGATAGATACACTCAAAAAAACGACGCTTTCAACGAACTTAATAAAATCATGGAAAGGATTTCCACATGATTAAAATGCTTTCTTTAAGCATAAAACAATTATGTTGATCCAACTTAAAGTACTTGAGTAGGATCAACTTAATTGATTAGGGTTGGTTTGACTAATTCTACATTAGTAAAAAATACAACAGTCAATTAAGTTGGACCAACCCAAATTAATTAATTGAATCCGGCCCAAGTAAAATAGGTTGGACTAACCCGAATAAATTACGTTGATCCAACAGAATTGCTTTTTGCTTGAAGAAAGCATTTTAATCGTGTGGAAATCCTTTCTATGATTTTATTAAGTTCGTTGAAAGCGTCATTTTTTTTTATTAAAACGTGGAGTTGTCAGGTGCTTGTATGGGTCTATAGACTCATACAAGCACCTGACAACTCCACGTTTAATCGTGTTGAAATACTTTCCATGATTTAGCTAAGGTAATTCTAAAAATAACTTTAGAGTGTTAACATTTTTTAAACGTTTACCGTGAACCAGAACTGAAACTTAAGTTTTAACAAAATATACAGCCGGCTGGTAACATAACAAGACAAATGGGAGATTTTGCAATACAATTGTATTTCTCAAAGGAGGCACTGAATAATGTTTTAACAACCAGTTGCTTGCAAACATACATATCAAAATTACAAGTTTTTTCAACTTTCTATGACATACATACATTCAAAATAATAAAGTACACTGCTTCACTTATTTTTGAAAGTGCCAATATAGTGGATCTTGGTACTTAATCCATTTGAAAAAAAACAAGGGGTCTAAAAAAAAAACCCACATTCCTCTTAAAACCTTTCAAACATTATTCTTAAAAGATTTCAAACATTCTTCTTAAAACATTCCTTTTTACATTTTGCAATTACTAACTTACTGCACTTGTCGTTTAATGTCCTGGTGAACTCACAGGATTACAGAAAATAGCACAGAAACACGGAAGTTTCTTATCTGCTTTAGCCATCAGTGGGCAGTCTCAAACTAATGGAAAAGCTTTGTTTTGAGAGCTTGTCCTTTTATGGATAGTTTGTTTCCATTTAGTTCCATCATGATCTTCTGCAGAGCTTCGAATGTGTACTTGAGCTCTGGAAGGTAGCTCAGGTTGAGAGCATACACGAGCGCAAGCAACATTGACACCGCAAAAGGTACCTTTTCCAACTCATCTAGCACTTCCACCCCCTCCAGAATGACTCGAACATCCTCAGGGTCATCACTGGGCTCTGCACCTTCTTTTCAAATGACAAGGATTCCAAAGACGGTCTCTGCCATGGCCGTTTGACTGCTTTCGAAATTCTGTGACAAAACAATTAACAAGGGCAATAATTTTCACTTATGTGCATTACATCCCATTTTTATTGCACATGTTAATTTGACTGTATAAACAGCTATCAATACCTTTATTCACATAATTAAAAGACATTATGACTACCTGATATTAAATTGTTTCACTGAGCCATGGTGAGCTACTTCAATGACTAAGCCCTACCAGTGGCTTGTCTGTTACCATGAGATCAGTGGTTGTTATTCTAGCATTACCAAGGTAAATAAAAGTTTCACATTTTTAAAACTAATGGCAACCAAGAGGAAACCACATCTATTCCAACTGTGATCATCCCCAAATAAAGATAAAGGTAAATGAACATACCTTGTATTCCATCACCAGCTTCTCTGAATCTTCGTTCAGGTAGACACAGACCTTTGAGGACGCATTCTCGTCTGACGTCAACGCTGTCAGTCTAAGTATGCAGATAAGAGAAAATATGCAAAATAAAATAACATTAGGAACACCATCTCAACCAACCAGCTTATTAATCACAATGATTAACCATGCAATATCCATGTGTGCATTAGTATATGAACCCTTGGGATCCAGTAGCTGCTGGCGCCTATGACTTCAACTACACCTTTCCTAAAGTTTCTTATTAATCTCCCAAGGTTTTTGAATGTTCGCTACCGATCACAGCTTGGCATCACCACCCTAATTTCAGAAATGCGTATTATTCTGGAACCTCTCAGTTCATTTTAAATTGCCAAGGGGCGTTATCAACAGGTGCAGACAACCAATAAGAGCAACGGGGAAGTAAAAAAATACAAAAGCTCTACGAGTAGAATAGCCTCTCTTTAACTTTTCCATTGTTATCATACCTGGGTTATGGGTACCATGATGCTCTTGATCTTTCTCCCTTGAACTCCACCTTTCTTGGCATACACCTGGATCAGGTTTTCAGAGTGAAGATCCAGCTGGGAGAAGAACTTTGACTGCAAATTGATTGTTGTGATTCTCTTGAATTCTGCATTCACCTACACAAAAAAGAAATTAGTTTGGCTATTTTGTTGTCACTGTTGTTAGGTACACATTTGATATTGCAGTTCAGTCCGTTCAAGACATGCAAATGCACAATACACGCATCTTCAACTGCAGGGTTATCTTCAGTATGTTCATCTTCCTCAGGATTATCACAGGATTCTTGTGAAACTTCACTGGTTGTAACTACATCTGGCTTGAAATATTTGAATGTATGTGGATTGTGTTTCCTGGTCTTGTGAGAGTGAAATGTTCCGTATACATTTGTTTGAACACTGCAACCCCCAAACATACAAGTAACAGTTTCTTGACTCTTCACATGAGTGCAAATGTGTAAAAAAGAATCCTTCTCTGTGGAAGATCAATACAAGTGCACAAATGACAACTGAATGTTGACAATTCTAGCAGCTCCTGGGAGTTTTGTTGAAGATGGACTCTACTTAAATGAATGTGCAAAGCATTCCACGTCTTAAAAGTACATGGGCAGTTTATGTGTGGGCATGGATAGCGCTGCCTGTGCTGTCGTCTAATATGTTTTAGTAGCTCATATCTACCAGATAGAGATACACTACACTCCATACACCTCCACATAATTTAGCTAGACCATCACACATAAGCTTTTTAACATTGGAATCGCTTGTTCAGTGAGAAATGTCGAGGGAAAAATCTCCTCACAATGAAAGTGGAGCAGGCCAGCACACGTGGACTGATAGCTTTTCAGTCACACGGCGCTAAAAACGTTACCGAAACTGATTTACAATTATAAGGAATTTAATTCCACTGATGCAAGTACGATTACAGTTAAACATTGGAGTACATACTCCTATGAAATATTAAAACAATAAAACCCCATTTGCAAAAAACTCTACTCAGCTCCTCAGGTATAAAACACGTCTGTCCTCTGCGAGCATTCACGGGAGAGAGAAAAAAAGACTTGAAATTAAACCACCCACATCTGTTCGAAACACCTCCTCTTCCGTTTATCCCGATTCCTATTGGCTAACTTCCAGGAGTGTATTCGCCTGTCTGCCTTTCTGTCCCTGAGTTTACATTCAACACATTCAATGACCGTCAGTTACGTTTTAATCCCTTCTATAATAATCCTTCAGTGTGAAAGTTAAACTTCTGCAACTTGGCAGAAGCTTCATGTCTTTTAGCTACTATTCCTACATCACTTTATGTTTATCTTAATTATGCATTCCCAAAACCCTTATGATTATGACTAATTATGAATTATTAATTATGAATTATTAAACACTTTTATTATATCTACTAACTACAGTTTTTTGCTAAAATTTCTTACAATTCCCCCCTAACTCACAGTTCACTGTGAGTTAGCTACTCAAATGTAGTTAGTTATTCAAATGTCCCTGGAGACCTCCCCCCTACTCAATCCAGGGAGAGGCTCCCTATCTATCTAAACAGAGGCAAACAATTCATGCATACAGATATCATTTCAAGTATTCCTGTTCAGTCCGTTTCAAAATCGAATCCGTAAAAAAGGAAAAAATCGAATCCGTAAAAAAAAGAAAAGATCGAATGCGTTGAAAATCACTGCCTTCCATGTCTTGGGGCTGGCAGGATCAGGATACAGCCTGTAGGCTAGAGAACACATACTGAGAAGCCTTGACTGTTCTTTTACACTTGACAAAATTGCATTTCTTAATCCTTACACCCTAAAATCCCCTTATAACCCAATTAAACTAAAAATAAAATCTCAAAATACTCATCCAAAACAATCCTTCTATTTCCCAAATTTCCAACATCTCACCGGATGTTTTAGAAGTCCATCTGGGCCTTATCAGGTCCTTCAGGATCTCCGAGAGGATGGTCAGGAACCGCTCGTGAAGTCCCTCTGGTGGCCTCATCTAGACTGTGGCCATCAGAAGCTCCAATTCTCCCTCATCCTCGACACATAACTGGTTGCCCTGGACTGGTGTCTGGCTCATCGGTGAAGCAATAAACCCCTGTAGAAGTCCACGGATGCAAGGGAACCCACATCCACAGACGACTAGGAGGCCTACGACGACAGCACACAGAGTAATTACGATTGACAAAAATGTATGTTTCCACTGGCCAAACATACTTCCCAACCAGTCGGTGAATGGATTCGTGACACCAGAGTTCTCCGCTAGCTCTTGGCTGAGTGCTGTCAGTCCCTCCAGAGCCCTGGTCACCGATCCATCAGGAGCTGTGTTATTTGGAATTAAAGTACAGCACGCAGACCCAAACATCTGGCACACGCCACCTTTCTCTGCTAAATCATATCTAATGCCATTCTGTTCTGCAAGGTCATAAAACTAGTCTTCGCCAGCTGTGCATGCAGTCCTGATATGGCGTCCCTGGTGAAGTTTACAAAACGCTGTTGGTTATAGTAAATGTAGTTGATCCAATCGACATTTTTATTAATCATCACCCTCTGAGAGAAAACAGATTCTAAATCTGCTGCTATTTGATTTCTGGCTTGAAAGTCGTTAGACACCCCCCTTGGCACTCTTATGACAGCTTATGTACACTTGGTCATCAAAGGCTCCCTTCGGGCCACCGGCATCTCTTTTGGATCTTCTGTTAGCATGTGGGCGTGGAGAGATGAGTTCTCTATAAGTTGCATCATTGACAGGCAAGATATAGAATGACAATATAAGTTGCACCAACGCACATCTACCTGTCCAATCTTTAGGCAGGATTGGATATATGGTTCTTCCTCCACACCACCACCATAAATCAGCTCTAGGTGCTGTCTGTCTTAACACACTGTTATATAGATAGTCGCTAGCATTGTGACTGTTGCTACAATTTTGCAATAATTTGCAATAATACTACCTACATTGGGCCCCTTAGCTGTATCTGAGACTATACAATCAAATGGACCCTCTGTAACCTTGAACAGAGGTGGGGTATTATATTCTACAGGTGGGTAATCCCAGTGTAGCCCCTGACAAGTGTGATGGAGGGGCAAAGTGTCATCAGTAAACAGAGTTAAAATACAACTAAATTCAGGACTTAGGAGTCTGAATCTTGAAGGAACTGGTGTTGCTAGGGGTCTAGATCCTAAACACACAATACAATCTGTACTTCTGACTTGAAGCCGTATATTGTACCCACCATAAATTCTCATCTGCCATTCCAGTTTCCAAACCCCCGGTACCTCATTCTCTGCGTCAGTCGTATGTCGAACCTGGTCTTTTTGACAGGCTTAACAATAATCCTAATGAGCCCTTGTGGGGCAGGACTATCAGTAGTTGCCTTTCCCTGTACTACGTAAAGTCCTCCGTCAGTCAATTTTGGGTCTGTTAAGGTAAATCTTAAAGGATTACATCTACCCACCCCCTTTGTACACATCACAGTCATAATATGATAACAGCTTCCCATACTTATTTGTGGCGGGCCCACACTGGTCAGTTATGATGCACAAGGTTTTGGACATCCACCCGTAGGTGTGTTCATACTTGGGACAGGAAACTACTTCACAGAAGTCTAACTGGACCGTTGATGTTGTACCTTCTTTGAACATAAGAGTGAGAGTTACATTTTCATAGGTGAGTGTCGTCAGAGAAGCCTCTCTACGTGGTCTAAGATCGGTTTGATTAGCTACTGAGGCTAAATGTCGAATCTTGATGTAGTCATGCATGTGTTCTGGTTCCTGTCTGTGGTTAATTCCCCATACTAAGAGGGAAACTACTGAAATCAGGAAGAAAATAATTACAGACTTCCATAACCCTCTGAACCTAGAGTCTCCTACTGGACGCCCTCGCTTAAACTGTGGGGGAAACGTCATCTTCAGTACTGTCTAAACCCTCTTTTGAGGTGTCTTTAGCTTCAAACCCCAACCCTAACCCTTTGCCTGTTTGATGTTCAATCCTGTCTCTGCGAGTGTCTCACTCGTTACCTTCGCTGCTGCACAGTGAGTGAGGTGGTGCCAAGTCACTCCCATTTTACCTTTTCTGCATGTGAGGTTGCCAATACTACCTCCCATGGACCTGTCCACCTTGGTTCACTCCACCTGCGCTTGTGGACTCTTATCCACACCAGACTGCCTGGTGACACGTCAGCCTGCTTCCTTTCGTCAGCTGCTGCTTCTGCGTTTGTCACCTGAGAAAACAAAACTCGGCTCATGTTAGTTAGAGCTCCCGTATATTTCTCAATTTCTAGAGTTAGCAAGTCTAGGCTAAGACCTATCACTGAGTTAGAGGACTTGGATTGTGCTGTATTTAAATTCAAAGTTGTGGTTTATCATGACGTTATGAAATCTCAAAAATTTTGAGTAGCACCTTTACTGAAAACTATTCTAAATGTGGATCTACAAAAAATGTTTGACACCTTACCCTTCACCACGATATCTCTGCTGTAAGAGATCACATGGCAATCATCTATGTATCTTGGCTATACACTGAACCTCCCCATGGTCCTGGTGACAGCATGGGCATCTGTTGATGTCTCATGGGAGGAGGTCCAGATGGACCTGGTCGTAGGTACTGCTGATGTTGTGGTGGGAACGGAGCATGTTGTGGTGGTGCATTGGGCTGTCTTCCTCTTCTTTTATGTGGGCAATCTCTCACCCAATGACCTTCTCTCCCACATACGTAGCACACTCCTTTACTTACAAGACCCCCATGCCCCCCTTTATCGTTACCTCTCCCTCTGTTGGATGCACCACTTCTGCATCGTGGTGGGGGCTGATTGTACACCACCGTGGAGGCTGGTACTGCTGGATTTTGTTGCTGCTGGGCTTCTGCTGCTATCATCTGTTTCTTGGCCTGAACTTTTCTATTTAATTCTCTGTCGACCTCTGCTACTTGAAGTTTCAGCAGCAGCCGCGTCATTCTCTCTATGTCTTCCTGTCCTTTTGTCTTCTCAGTTAGATGTCGCTGGTTGTAGTGAGTTAGGTGTTTCCTCCACATGGCATCTTTCATGTTGCTCAAGCCTACTACTTCTCCCAGCGCTGTCCGTACCGGTGGAGGCAGGCCCTTTTGCACACTGTGTCGCCATACCACAGTGGTGGCTTCATTGCTATCATGTCTCCCACCTGTGGCCCTCTGCCACTCTTCTTCAGCTCTCCTCAGATACTGATGGGTTTCTTCTTCTGGTTTTATCTTCAGTCCCGAAAGAGAGTTCATTTTTGTTTTTTTGGCCCAGATTCTCCGCATTGCTGACCAGAAAACTCCTCGAAAGTTGTCAAATGGGGTTTCATCCCCCCTGTTGGTCGTTCCTGTACTTACCTCCAAAATGTTCAATTTGGCTGTTCCTTCGGTGTGGATCATCATGGCTCGTATGTCTCCCAATGCCAATTTATCAGCTGCGGTGAGGTTTTCAAAGACACGGATCCACGGATTGGCTCCACCTGCCAGCGGTGGCAGCGCCTTTCCCAATGCGTCCATCTCTCGATGTCCCCATGGCACAAACTCAGCTGTCCGTTGGATTTTACCAGCTCTCCTACTTCCCTTCTCTGCCTCGTTAATGTAAACATTATGCAGCCTAGGAGTGTTCAAATGTGTGTATTGAATGTGCACACTTGTCATCACATGAATCAAAGTCAACTCACCCTCTGTGCTGTATTGTGTGCGGCCGTTGACTCCAAAACTGGGATCCACTGCTTCACTTCCCAGATCTGGATCCACTCAACCACGCACCTTGACTAAAACAAACACAAAACTGCCCAAAGTTCAGCAGTAAATGTTAGCATACGTCTGTAGTGTAAGAGAGGTCAACGATCTCTCAAATATGTTTGCGCTGTCCGTGTCAAAATTGATTCTTAGGAACGATGTAAAATAGTAAATGTACCAAAATTAGTCAATACTGGATATGTGAAGGAATCTCGAATCCAAAATTGAAGTTAGAATTCCGAAATCAAACTCAACATCTAAATCAGAATCAAAATCAAGATCACAATCCAGTTCCAAATCAGAATTCGAAAGGTTTAAAATTGGAAGTAAAATGAAATTAAAAAAAAAAGAATAATTAATCAATTAAATATTAAATTCAACTTTAAAAAAATCAATAACTGTCTTCAAAGATATTCAATCAGAAATACCAATGCAAGTCAAACTGTTGAACTGCACTTACTCTGGTCTGCACAATAATGAAACTCATTTACTAATGAATCACAATTAAGTTCAAGATTGAAGAAGCACAACTGAAACCATTAATCTTTGTTAAAATGCTGAATTAAAACCAAAGTCAACAACTAAAGTTATAATGCTTAATTAAAACTAAGGTCAGGATATAAGCTCACAGCTCTTAGACAATGAATCTCTAAAAAATTCACAGATTCTAAACACTAGGTTTATCATTATCTAGCAGTTACTCCTCCTGGCCGCTAGTTGGTTTTCTGGCGTTTTGCATTTCTTCTACTATTTTTCGCCGACAGGAAGTTATCCTGATGTTATGCTAACGGATATGCTAACGACAAAAACGGAGCTTCTAATAAAGCATACGCACACACAAGTTTCACCAAAATCCCACACTTTAATTCCACTGGTACGCCCTCTGTCTCCTCTCACACTCTACTGGTTATTTTATTTTATAAGCACTTTTATTTTACATACAGAGTACCGCAAAACCGGAGCTACACGTAGCTAGCGTTAGCTCCTCACAGCGCGGCTACAGATTATGCAATGTTATTCATCATTTTAAACGTATTTCCAAGCTGCTAAAACACAGACTGGTCACACGTATTATTGGACTTATTGTCCGGTTTTATTAAACCTTAAATCCTCCGGTTAACAGGCTATTAGCTCCAGACCTGAGTTCATTGTTACGTTATGATCACGAGTTATAAACTTCCAGCGACACACCACTCTCCTCAGTCAGTCTAGTTCCCCCAAAAGCCCATTATTCTACTTCTTCCGAATCACCCACACGATCTCTACTTTTAATGCACGGCCAAAACAAGCGAGATAGTCTTCAAGGTACGGTGTTTCATCACCCGTGAGCCGCAGCCTCAGAAGCTAACTCCCGCTAGCCTAGCTTCTCTAAACAGCTTATGCTCAAGACCCAAAACTCGTGGTCTAAACCCGCAAAGGATTGCACCCCTAAGCCGGAATGCCACGATATTTCAGTTCGCCAAGCTACATAACTGCTTTAAACTAGTTATCTGCAGACCTAGCAAAACTTATGTTGAGCCGAAGAGACTCTCAGCATAAGCAAAGCAGTACGCCCTGTCGAAAAACTGTTTGATTCCAATGTGGTGATTTAATACAGCGCTGTCTGCCTTTAATTCTTTATTCTTAGGATCCTTATACACTGGACTAGTCCCTTAGTTCACCATACTTCAGACAGTAAATCGTAGCTTACCTCAGTGGAACTCGGCCTTCTCCGTGGAACGTCCTTACCGGCACTGCAGAGCTAGCTGTTAGCAACGCTTAGCCAAGCAGACTTCCCCTAAATTTCCTAAAAGCTACCTCACAGATTTCATGAAACGGCTCTGCCTACCGATATTATGGGCCCAGGATGTCTGCTTGACCAACGCTGCCTTCAGCACACACAGCGAGGCCGGCAAGGGAGCCCCTTCGTGGTTAGCCAAATTTGTCGAGGGAAAAATCTCCTCACAATGAAAGTGGAGCAGGCCAGCACACGTGGACTGATAGCTTTTCAGTCACACGGCGCTAAAAACGTTACCGAAACTGATTTACAATTATAAGGAATTTAATTCCACTGATGCAAGTACGATTACAGTTAAACATTGGAGTACATACTCCTATGAAATATTAAAACAATAAAACCCCATTTGCAAAAAACTCTACTCAGCTCCTCAGGTATAAAACACGTCTGTCCTCTGCGAGCATTCACGGGAGAGAGAAAAAAAGACTTGAAATTAAACCACCCACATCTGTTCGAAACACCTCCTCTTCCGTTTATCCCGATTCCTATTGGCTAACTTCCAGGAGTGTATTCGCCTGTCTGCCTTTCTGTCCCTGAGTTTACTAACACATTCAATGACCGTCAGTTACGTTTTAATCCCTTCTATAATAATCCTTCAGTGTGAAAGTTAAACTTCTGCAACTTGGCAGAAGCTTCATGTCTTTTAGCTACTATTCCTACATCACTTTATGTTTATCTTAATTATGCATTCCCAAAACCCTTATGATTATGACTAATTATGAATTATTAATTATGAATTATTAAACACTTTTATTATATCTACTAACTACAGTTTTTTGCTAAAATTTCTTACAGAAACATTCACCGTTTCATGCCTGGCAGGTCAGTGAGGTTGACCAGGACACTCTTGCGGTGGGATGGTGCAGTCAGTGAGGTTGACCAGGACACTCTGGGGGATAGCAGACACAGGACACTTTTGCAGTCAGAAGTTGCTGCAATAAAGTCAGATAGAACAATCAATGAAGGTTAAGTTATTAAGTTGTCTTGATGAAAAAATGATTGTCAAGGAAAGTAGCAAATATTATATATTTTTCTCACTGTGACTTTCTGCTATTTGTAAAAACACAGCATATTTGTAAAGATTCATCATGTAAAAAAGAATATAGATACATTTACTTCAATTATCTTTTATTAATTCAATATTATTAACAAATATAAATGTTACCCCCAAGTTAACACATCTCTTCTATCATTGGAAAGATAACCAATCGGAAAATAAATACAATCGGGCCTGTAGCAACGTCCTCGTAGTAAAAACACAGAATTCAGCATGTTCTGCATCATAACAAGCTGCCCTTATTCACTAATAAATCATACAGACGTCTCTTCAAACAAATTCCCCTGTTATAGACAATGAGCATTCATCTGTCGTATAAAAATAACTCTTTCTGGAACATATGGTAAAACAATACTTACAGTGATAAAGTGCACGGTTACGGTGACTCTAGATTATTTGGCAATGGATGTCCACACAGCTTATAACTACTATCGTACCCGCTTTCCTCAGGTAACGCTACTCCATGACTTTAGCTGTGGTTGGTTGTAGAGAGAGAGAGACCGTGTCGCTGTCCGTAAAAACATTGAGATATCTCGGCTCCAAAGTGTGCAACGTAGCGCGAAGGCTCTGATTTGAATCCGGTCAAATTGTATCCATATTCGGCTAATCAAACTCAGCCACCCTCACCCAAACTCTGCTAGTATTTAGCTTAGCTTAGAAAGTAAACAAGACACGCGTGTATTACGTCTGCTGCATTCGGCAGCAGTAAGAAACGGCTAACGTAAGCAGGCTAACACAGGGACATGCGGGAGAAAGTCAAACCCACACTAAGGTCTGCAGCACACAAGTCCACAACATCACCCTGCAGGGCATCACTGGTGTGAACAGTCTAATAAAACCGTGCAAATCTCAGGGAAAGGTTAAGTTTCCCTGAAATTTACGTTAGCAGTAAGCAGGCTAACGTAAGCAGTAAGAAACGGCTAACGTTAGCGTAATGTAATAAAGTCCAAACACATTCTCAGTCTCAAAACACATTCTGCACTGTAATGCACATGTCATCCATACTGGTAAACACAAGTGGCAACAATCAAATACAAATAGAGAACACATGTCATTGATTGAACACAATCACTCAAAATTGATTTCACTTGTATCAAATGATGTGACACAACCAATATTAGCCAGTTTAGAGAGCAAACAGGTGGTTGAAGGTGATGTCGATGGAGTGCTCTGGCCTGACTCAGCCCAAAGACAAGAAGAAGCACATTGATGACATGTTGACTCCTTTGATTTTTGTCCCTTTTACTGTGGTATTGTATACTGTAGTAGGCCTACAGTGCATTGTAGGCTGTATAATGTACAATAAACAAATTGTATGGCCTTGAACATCGTGCTTTCTATTTGTTACAGTAACAGTACTGACTGCTCAATAGATTTTGACTGGTTGCAGGTTCATATCAACAAAGAACAAGAATTACAGTATCACAGAGACAAAGGACATGTTTGTGAGATGCAGGGTACAGTACTGTAAAAATAGGGGTACAAGGAGGAGGAAGAACAAAAGAAATTGCAAAGAGCAAAGCACAGTAGTCATTTCTGATCAATTTTGAGCTACTGTAATAGAACATGTTTTCGTTCATATGAAATTTGTTTTGAGATTAAAAATCTACTTCTCCCTGAGAACTATATGTTTTGAACAATGTGTTTTCTATTTATTGGTGTATTGTTTACTGACTGCTTGATGGTGTATATTATTTTGATCACTTTGTTTATGATTTGAGAGCAGTGTTTGATTTTGAGCACAGGTAAAACTGTTTTGAGGCGAAAGTTTCATTTTGCAAGAGGATTCAGAGGTTTTGTAAATAGTGCTTGAAGATGAGGTTTTGTGTTTACAGTTTTGAGAGAATGGGTGACCGTTTCAAGAAATGTGTCTTAGCAATCGAGAAAAACTGTAATTAAATTAACAACTAGTAAACTAAACAACCTGGACAGTAGAGCCAGGATCACCAACAACAAGCAACAACCGTGTAGCGTTGTTGTAGTCATGTGAAGGACGATGATCAGGCCCGAGGTGTTTTATTATAAAGTCTAATGGCAGTGGGCAGGAATGTTTTTCTGAATCTGTCCTTGTGACAGCGGAGCTGGATGAGTCTATTGGAGAAAGTGCTCCGCTGTCCCTGCAGGAGGTGGTGGAGAGGGTGGTCCGGGTTATCCAACATGGATAATAGTTTCTTCAGTGTCCTCCTCTGCACCACCTCTTCCAGATTGTCTTGTTTGCAGCCAATGATGGAGCCGGCCTTCTTAAGTAGTTTGTTAAGTCTGTTGGTGTCACCGGCTCCAATGCTGCTCCCCCAGCAGACTACGCCGAAGTACAGTGCACTGGCCACAACAGACTGGTAGAACATCTCAAACATCTTGCTGCACACGTTGAAGGATCGAAGTTTCCTCAAGAAGAAGAGTCGACTCCTCCCCTTCTTGTACACAGCGTTGATGTTGTTCTTCCAGTTCAGTCTGCTGTCGATGGAGACACCCAGGTACTTGTACTCCTCCACCATGTCCACATCCTCTCCCAGAACTCTCAGCGGTTGTGGAGCCGTCGTCTTCCTCCTGAAGTCGACCACCATCTCTCTGGTCTTGGCCACGTTCAGGCGCAGGTGATTTCTACCGGCCCACTCCACAAAGTCATCCACTACTGCCCTGTACTCCTCCCATCCGTCCCTTATACACCCGACCACTGCAGAGTCATCAGAGAACTTCTGCAGATGGCATGACACAGAGTTGTACTGGAAGTCAGTGGTGTACAAGGTGAACAGGAAGGGAGACAGAACAGTTCCCTGTGGGGCTCCAATATCACTGACCACCCCATCAGCCCAGTCGGCCCAGTCGGACAAACTGTGGTCTGCCCGTGAGGTAGTCAGTGATCCAGGAGACGGTGGACGCGTTCACCCCCACCACCCGCAGCTTCTCACTCAGCAGCACTGGTTGGATGGTGTTGAATGCACTGGAGAAATCAAAGAAAGTGATTCTCACAGAGCCACTGGTTCATCCAGGTGCGACTGAGCTCGTTGCAGCGGGTAGATGACCCCCACACGAGGCTGGTATGTAAATTGCAGAGGGTCCAGTGAGGATTTCACCTGCGGTCGGAGGTGGGCCAAGACCAGCCTCTCCAGCACCTTCATCACATGGGATGTGAGGGCAACTGGTCGGTAGTCATTGAGGCCAGATGGTGTCGTCTTCTTTGGTACAGGAACCAGGCACGACATCTTCCACAGCTCCGGGACTTCCTCCTGCTTCAGGCTCAGGTTGAAGAGCTGTTGAAGGACATTAGACAGCTGGATGGCGCAGGTCTTCAGGACCCTGGGGCTGATGCCATCAGGTCCCGCAGCCTTGCCTTGGTGGAGTCTCTCCAGCTGTCTCCTAACCTGGCCAGTCGTCACAGAGAGGGGGGGGGAGGGGGGTCATAGTCTCGGTGGTGGCAGAGCCCTTTGAAGAGGAGGGCTCTGAGTCCATGCAGCTCACCAGGGGGGACAGAGGGGGAGGTGTTTGGGATGTGTGGAGGAGACAGATGAGGGCTCTGAGCTAAACCTATTTAAAAAAAAGTTTAGCTCGTTGGCCCTCTCCAGGGAGCCCCCTGGTTGTCTGCCTCCAACCTTGAAGCCGATGATCTGCTTCATCCCTGTCCACACATCCTCCACGTTGTTCTGCTGGAGTTTGGCCTCCAGCTTCCTCCTGTAGGTGTCCTTGCACTCCCTGAGCTTCACCCTCAGGTCACGCTGGACTGTCCTGAGCTCCTCCCTGTCCCCAGACCTGCTTTCTTCTTGTTAAGAAGAACTTTCAGGTCACTGGTAATCCAAGGTTTATTGTTGGGGAAGCAGCGTACTGACCGGGATGGAATGGCGGTCTGTTCGCAGAATTTAATGTATTCAGTCATACAGTCCGTCATGCTGTTGAGGTCCTCCCCGTGTGGTCCACAAACTACATCCCAATCCGTAGACTCAAAGCAGTCCTGCAGGGCGTCGATAGCCTCCTGAGACCACCTCCTCACAGTCCTGGTGGTCACAGGCAGCCTCTGCACCAGAGGAACATACCTGGGTGTCAACAGGAACAGGTTGTGATCGGACCTGCCAAGCGGGGGTAGGGCAGTGGCAAGCGGGGGTAGGGCAGTGGCACTGTATGCATCCTTAGCATTAGCATACAGTAAGAGTTTTATTGTTCCGAGTGGGGCAGTCAACATACTGGTGGAAAGTTGGCAGGGCTTTATCCAGAGTGGTGTGATTAAAGTCTCCAGTAATAGTCAAAAACGCACCTGGATGTTGACTCTGCAATCCAGACACAGTGGAGTGGATGGTGTCCACTGTTTTCTCTGCGTCAGCTGATGGGGGAACGTACACAGCCACAACAATGGCGGACGTGAACTCCCTCTGCAAATAATATGGATGCATCCCCACGGCTAACAGTTCAATGTCCGGGCTGCATAAGCGTTCCTTCACACACACATGGTCGGGATTGCACCACCTCTCGTTCACATACACTGCAATCCCGCCACCTCTCTTCTTACCGCTCTGAACGTCTCTGTCCGCCTGAACAGTCCTGAAGCCGGGAAGCGACGCACTGTGATCTGGAAAATCCGCGCGCACCCATGTCTCCATCCGCTGGGATCTCAAGGCTGGCGCCGGGCAGCTGCCGCGGTTTCCTCAGCGCAATCAGCTGATCACGGGAGTAAACAATGGCCCCAGTTATCGTGTGTGGCTCTCCGTTACAAACAGGAAGAAAAGCAGCAGAAAGCCACGAGAAAAGTTGACAAAAATGTTACAGTCCGTTGTCTGACCGAAAGAACCAAACGTTAAGGAAAAATAAAAAATAAAAAGTAGAGGGGAAAGAGTGAAAAAAAACTAAAATTAAAACAGAGGGGAGCTGCTGCAACAGGCAGCCGCTGGCACGGCGCCATCTTGACACATCATACCAGACTCACTGAGACGGGTTTCCTCCCACCCCCAAGACATGTACCCGGTATGAATAATTGTGATGCAAAATATTTGCAGGTGAGAATTTTAAAGGCCGTAACACATTCTGTGCCATCACCACATAGCAGGCTGTTACGATGTCGTGGTCATTTTATGTATTCCTGTGAGATCACGCTGATTTTGCGTGTAAGCAAGCATTCACATATCAGTGGAGGAAAGCCAAGAAAAGAACAGCGGAGCCAGGTTAGTGCAAATGTAACAGACTTGGAATGGCATTGAAGGAGACGACTCAGAGGGTAGTTTTCCAGTTTTGCAGAAGACAACATAAACCACATTAGTTTCTTCCTGGTCTCACTCTCTCTGTATACATCCGCTCCGTCATCAGCTTCATAAGGTCATCGCCTTAGCAGTTACTAAAGTACGTAACGTAAACAGTTACATTCCCAAAGAAAACAACAAAACAGTGCAACGATATTATTCCACACAACTTACCCTCATCAGTACGAAACACCACTGTGAGGGAAAGTCGGGACAACGGGGGCTTTGGAGGTACAAAAGAGGCGAGACACTGATTCCGCAGGAAGCATTAACAAAATAAAACGCTAAATAAAAATAGCTCATAAAGATAGAATTCACACATACTCGACAGAATAATAAAGTACATTTTTAACTCTGTTACACAAATACTGGATGATTAAAATGGTGATATTGTAACACAAACTCAGTCACATCTAGTTGTCCTGTAAGTTTTCTTTTACTCTTTCCTATTATCGCCTACAGGGCCAATAGGTCTGTTGACGTCGCAGTCAACATGGCCCTCCACTTCATCCTGCAGCATCTGGACTCCTCAAGAACCTCAGGATCATGTTTGTGGACTTCAGCTATGCCTTTAACACCATCTTGTGACCTGGTGCAGTCTGAACAACCTAGAGCTCAACGCACTAAAGACAGTGGAGATGGTTGTGGATTTCTGGAAGAACGCAGCCCCACCTGCCTCTGTAACCCTGTGTGACTCCCCCGTCGACGCTGTGGAGACCTTCCGCTTCCATAACTCAGGACCTCAAGAGGGAGCTGAAATTTTAAAATACATCCACTATACTGATTAGAAGTAGCCTCGTGTCTCTGCTGTTTGTGATTGTGGTTTTTAAATGACTTACCGCATGACTTATTTCATGTATTTGTCTGTTGGGTCCAATCAGAGCAACTAGCAGACACACGCATGCACACACGCACACACACACCTGGTGTCTGTGTGAACCTGGTGCCTGTGTGAACCTGGTGTCTGTGCGAATCTGGTGTATGTGTGAATCTGATGTTAGTGTGAACCTGGTGTCACTGTGAACTAGTGCTGGTAATTTCCCGTATGATATGAATTTTTCACACACCGTCATACCGGTGCATAGCCGAAACAACTGCTGGAACTTTTCACCAGGCAGCAGAATATATTGTTCGCCACTATTAAGGCAACAGTCGGAGCTAGTTGTCTTACGTGTATTGAGAGGGACCTCTAATCATGGTTATAACTTTATAACACAACAATTAATAACCCACAACTAACGCTCTTTAACAGGACAAAACACCATGACACAATAGTTTGTGACAAATAAACAATTTGTAACACTAATAATTGTACATTTTGTTAAGAATAAAACTCATGTTGAGGAGAAAACTCAGGTGAACAGACTTAGGTCGAGGCGTTTAGCTCAATTCAAGCAATAAGGTTTATTTGTAACAGAAGTATTATGTCCAGCAGTTAAACGTGCACGGACCTAGAAAGTTCACTCTGTAGGAGCGAATGAAAAGCTAAAAGGCCCTTAGACAGAGTGCGCGAGTCGTGAATAGGTTCTTCGGATGGAAGCCTATTGGTTGAATACTAAGTAGGAGGTGGATCTGTTTTTTAGCGTTCAGATGACCTGATGGAGCTCTGGGCATCTCCGCCCACACTGGCTCACTTCAGGGTCCCGCCTTCTCTGGAACGTCAGTGTGTGTGAAATGTTGATGTAACAGCATATTGTTATGTTCGGCCGACTAGATAAGCTAGGCGCTAGATATGCAAGGGCGCCTCTTTCTATCTCTAAGATGGAGCAGGCAGTTGAAACTAGTTCTCTGTAAGACTATGTGACATTTAACTGGGGCAAAGGCTATCCTTCAGAGTTCTAGTATTTTCCACTTTGTTCAGGCGAGTGCTAGAGTGCCCCACCTGGCGTTTTTGACCTTCGTGCACTAGAACTCACATATCCGCGTATAAGCTGTGTTTAACATTGAATGAATGTATATTTTATTTACAATTTATAAAATTGCACCTCCGAACGACATGCTGGGTACAGCTCGCTAGCTAGCCTGCTAGCACAACAGTCTGCTAACAGCTGGGAGAGGCTCCATCGCTACAGTAACGTTACATTAAAGAACAGAACAGAGCGATGCAGGATGAACAAAGACAGACCGGAGATGCACCGATAGAGTCTGTGCCCAAGAGAGGAGCTGTGCCGTCGGATTCGAGGCCGTCAACCAGTAACATTAGCGCGAGTGAAGCCGAAGGGTCAGACATAGCTTGAAGAGGCATTTGCTCGAGGCACTGCTTATGACAAGAAAAGCAAGCGGTGGAGCGACATTACGTACGCAATAATGACCCATCTATGCAAGGATATGGTCTCGCTACAGACAGTCGAGAAAGACTCAGAGCAATGATTAAAACACTGAATTCAAGGTACGTCTTACCGGGGCGACAATACTTCAGCCAAACTGCTATCTCAACATTATAGGAACAAACGAGCACACCCTATAGTAAGCAAAGCCTTTATACATGATGACATTAACATGTTTTTATATTATATGTACTTCTGACAGTAGAGTAAGCCACTATAAACATGTAGAAAAACACAGTCAAGAAAAAAAAAATACCGTGATATACCGTGAAACCGCCAGAATCGTAAAAAATACCGTGATACAAATTTTTGGTCATACCGCCCAGCACTACTGTGAACCTAGTGTCACTGTGAACCTGATGTGTGTGAACTGGGGCTAACTGGCTGTAACAGCACAGGGGGTCAGATCACTTACTAGGACACACACACACATTGACTGGATGAACTGGGCTGTTCCGTAGAGCTTTGATGATGTCATGGGTGAGCGGTCAGTTCACCGTCCTGTTGGACATTGTGTGTGTGTGTTTGTGTGTGTGTGTGTCTCAGTGTAACAGATGTCAATGATGAGGCATTGTCTGCCCTTGAAGGACCAGTAAGACCTATTTTGTTCCACCTTTGGGACAAACAATTGTAGAGATCTGTGTTTGAGTGTGTGTGTGTGTATGTGTGTGTGTGTGTGTGTGTGTTAAAACGGGTAAAACAGATCATCAGAGACCTATTTAAGTTCAAAAGAAAGATATGAAGAGAATTCTCATCATGAGAAGACACACAGAGGACGAGTGGGAATATGTGTGTGTGTCTCACAGAGAGATGTGAAGGAGATTCCATCGCTTCCATTTTGATGAGTCAGCAGCAGAAGGGGGATTCTTCCAGTAAAACACCTCCTTCTGAACACACACACACAGTCTCCCATTCTGTACACACAAACACATACTTTCAGGTGAAGAAAAGAAAGAAGAAGAAACATTCCTTTATTAGTCCCACAGTGGGGAAATTATTCTCTGCATTTGACCCATCCCTGTATATATAGGGAGCAGTTAGGGGTACAGTGTCTCGCTCAGGGACACAGGACACAGTGCAGCCGAGGATTGAACCGGTGACCTTTCGGTTGGCAGACAATTCTCTACCCAGTAAGCCACGGTCGCCCCCCAAACAGTGAGAGCAGTGAGATGTTGGAATATATTCCATCACATACACACACACACACACACACACTGAGTCACAGACACCTGGTGCTGTCATTCCACAGACAGATTGTTGTGTCTGTCCTCTTGTTCAGTGTGTCAGCTGCACATGAACATACACGATATGGACATGATGCTTCAGAAGCTCATATTTTATGTAATTATTCAGTCTACTCAATATTATTCAAGACTGAAGCAGATCAAAACATTTGAATTGGTTGATATAACTGATTTAATTCATCTGTATTCAAAATCCTACTAAAAGCTACCACGAAGAACTTTCATTTTGCAGAGCTTCTTCTTGCCCTGCAGCGAGGAGAAGCTCTGCTCCTGGAGGAGGAGATGCTGCTGCCACCAGAAGCTGAGCTCTCCTCCTCCCTCCGGAGCTCCAACTGCAGGTCCGAGGCTGCAGGTGAAGCCGGATCTGGGTCTTTCCACGGTGGACCGGTCTCTGCTGGAGGATCTGGGTCTGTCGATGGTGGACCGGTCTCTGCTGGAGGATCTGGGTCTGTCGATGGTGGACCGGTCTCTGCTGGAGGATCTGGGTCTGTCGATGGTGGACCAGTCTCTGCTGGAGGATCTGGGTCTTTCCACGGTGGGCCGGTCTCTGCTGGAGGATTTGGGTCTGTCGATGGTGGACCAGTCTCTGCTGGAGGATCTGGGTCTTTCCATGGTGGACCGGTCTCTGCTGGATGATCTGGGTCTGTCCACGGTGGACCGGTCTCTGCTGGAGGATCTGGGTCTGTCCACGGTGGACCGGTCTCTGCTGGAGGAGCTGGGTCTTTCCATGGTGGACCGGTCTCTGCTGGAGGATTTGGGTCTTTCCATGGTGGACCGGTCTCTGCTGGAGGATCTGGGTCTTTCCATGGTGGACCAGTCTCTGCTGGATGATCTGGGTCTGTCGATGGTGGACCGGTCTCTGCTAGAGTCTGAGCTGTTTCTGGTTAACCTACAACTTCATCTGATTTCCGACCCGGTGGCACCGAATCCGACCCGGTGGCACCGATGACGAGCATTAATCTCTCTGATTTTACTGATGTAGGTCAGATAGAGCAGTGGTCCCCAACCACTGGGCCGCGGACCGGTACCAGGCCATGGATCATTTGATACCGGGCCGCACAGAAAGAACAAGTATTATATTATTTCCGTTTTATAGATTATCAGAGTCTAAAAGAAGTTTTATTTTGAACAATTATCGGTTTCTCTCGCAATTTCCTCCGCCTGTGCCTCTTGACATGTCAAGACGCTTGTCTCGGTCACGTGATATGTCACCTCAAAAATGAAGCCCACAAACTAGCGAAAATGAGTAAAACACTTTTGGAGAGCTTCTTTGCAAAGAGGAAAGGCCACTAAGGAGACAGAAGAAGAGCTACAACTTCCAAGAAAATAAAGCTTCATCTAACAGACCATATCAGGAGTCTAATTAGATATCAGGAGTAATTCTGACGTGCCAAACCCGCTCTGCAGAATATGTGGCGACAGAGGAAGATCAGCTGCTGGAGGTTGTAAATGATGGTGGCATTAAATGTATGTTTGAAACAATAACTCTGCTGGTGTTTGGATTAAAATCAAGGCTGAATATCCTGAGATCGCCACTAAAGCACTGAAAACCCTGCTTCCATTTCACACATCCTCTCTGTGAAGCAGGATGTTCTGCAGTGACGGCAATCAAACTAAATGAAGTAGCCTGGACATGAGCAACAGACTGCGGGTGTCATTGTCTCCCGTCTTGTTGCAGAGAAACAAGCTCAGGGCTCCACTGATTCAGCGTTATTGTGAGTTGTATTTTTTATGCATTTTATATTTGTTTTCATGCCGATCGTATCATTTTATTTCGTCGTGTTTTTCCGCCACACCTTGAAGGCCGGTCCGTGAAAATATTGTCTTACATGAAACCGGTCCGTAGTGCAAAAAAGGTTGGGGACCACTGAGATAGAGGATCAGGTTTAGATTAAGACTGATCATAACTAGTCAAGTACCTCACAATTACTTTATAGTTTCAAAAGTAAAGGTACTCATTCTGCAGAAAAACATGACTCGAGCTCTGTGCAGGGAGCTAGGTTGGTGGGGGTTGTTACTGTTGAGACAATGAAATAGGATCCAGGAAGTCCAGTTAGATTAATATGCTTAACGGCTCCTCACAAGCCAAAACACTCAACAGGCAACTCTGGAAAGTTATCATGGCGGATACTACTTTATCTTTCGTCAAGATAAGATAAGATAAGATAATCCTTTAGCAGTGGGGACATTTACAGGATTACAGCAGCATAGTGGACAGTGCACACAAGATACATAGTAAAAAAACAAGTATTATGAATAAGTAATAAACAGTAAGAATACTAACTAAGTAAAAAAGCAAAAATCCACAATAACTAAAACATAACTACATCTCAAAACAAAAACAAAAAAATATACAGACAGAATGATGATCAGGAGGCAAACATTAGGAATACATTCATGTTATAAAGTCATCTATACGGAGACGTGTGCTGGACAAACAGCGCCTTACTGGTCACCATGGTCAGTGTCAATGTCAAGTCAATGGACACAATACACGATTCAAGACATATAGTTGTATTAACCCCACCCCCCCCCCCACCCCCCCCACACACACACACACACACACAGAGATGCATTACACCCTCTAAGGCTAATGAGGGGATGACTGTTTCTCTCTCTCTCTCTCTCTCTCTGTCAGTGTAGAGATCGGGGGTTGGCAAACAGAGCATGGCAAATGTGATAATTGGTCCCATGTGGTATTCAGGAGTGTATTAATGTGCGTGCGTGTATGTGTGTGTGTTTAAGGTTTTGTTTATTTGTTTGTTTGGTCTTTTTGGAGAAGAGCTTTTCGGTTTGTTTTCTACCAAAGTACTTTTGAGTCAAAGTTTCAGTCTGCAAAGTTCACAGTAACTTGGTTTAAACTGAGAGTGGAGACGAGTAGAGGAACAAATCCATCATCAGCTCTTTACTGCAGATGAACCGCTACGTTTACACCATTGAAAGGTGCTAAATAGGAGATTGGGAGCATTTCTATTTCTTGCTGCTCAACGGCTGACTCAGAGAGACTTTATTCTCTGCTCAGGTAGACAGTACTCCTCTCTGTCTTCACATAGATGATAGTTGTTTGATGAGATATTAATGATCTAAATATTGTATATTGTACCGTGAAAATAAAAGTTTAGCAACATGATTTACCAACGTGAAGTATACTTCACGTTGGTAAATCATGTTGCTAAACTTTTATTTACACACAGAAAAAAAAAGGTTCTTAAATGGTTCTTTAAAAGGCAGCGTGGTTCCACGAAGAACCATCCCCTACTAAAGAACCATTTTATCTATTGGATGGTTCTACATGTTTTTAATGTGGTTCTTTGGGATATTAAATGGTTCTTTGGGATATTAAAGGGTTCTTTGGGATATTAAAGGGTTCTTAATTCATGTTTGAGTTGTTGAATCGTGGGGGATGGGATAAATTAGAAAAAAAACTACCTTGCATGATCTGGGTGTGGGGTAGTTAGCTGCCAGCTGATACGTATATATATATATATATATATATATATATATATATATATATATATATATATATATATACGTATATACATACATACATACATGTCGGTGAATCGGCCCTAAATAGCCTCTTCCCATATTAATAGCTGTGTTCCAGAAAATTTGAAGGGGAAAGTCATGAATGACAACATAAACCACCAATCACGATCATGAGATATCTGTCCGCCCCGCCTACTTCCAAGTGACAGTCGTCCATCTGTCTGACTGACCACCAACGTCTTTTCAAACCAGTCGCCCGTAACTAACAGTGGTCGTGTAAGGTAAGTTGAAGCTTGGTTATTACAGGCAAATTATTGCTATTTTTTGTCATGTCACAGCCATCTGTTATCCGAGTGTCTGAATAAGCTAAGGTAATGTTAGACTTTTAGTTTCAACAATCCTTATTGAAACCGTTATGAGTTAATTTCGCATGTATTTCGTTTTCTAACGGTAACTTGACCGTCAGTTAATTGCCTTTGTTTGAAGCTAACGCTAGTTAGCTGGCTAACGTTAATTCGTTAGCCTAGATAGCGCGCGAAAATATATTTTATGTTAATTTAGCTACGCTGCTATGCTTCTGCCTGTGAAATCTGTTTTGGCTAACGGAGATGCGAGTGAGTGGGCGAGCGAGGGAGATGGAGCGGCATTGTGGCTGCCGTCAGACAGAGCTGTGCTGATCCGCGCAGAGCTCAGTGAGCTGTAAAAACTGAAGGCAGCTGGATACTATGAGCCACATTTTGTGATGATATAAATTATGTGGACCTTAAAGCAATTCCTGAATGTTGTGTAAATACACATTATTGATTGTAGTCCCACAAACGATCTTAAATGTATGATTTTTAACCAGCTGTGGAGGATGAAGCAGGACACTGTTTGAATAAGATTGTTTCTCAAGGAGAGCACAGGACATGTAACTTATACAGCAGACACTTATGTTCCAGCAGGTAAAAATAATGGATTTAATGTTAGTTGACCTTAAAATGTTGGTGCTTGTATAGTCTATGATTTGTCAGTTTGAAGGCAAATAAACATGTTGATGTGCTGTAGTACAAACAAGTGCAAAGATAGCTGTCGACAATTTTTGATAATAGTGTACTTTTATCACACAGTATCTGTCAATACAAAGTTCAAATGAAAACATGTGCTGCTAATGTCCATGGGAACTGTATCTCTGCATTGAGAGTATGCAGAGGACTGTGTTTTTTGTGGATATACATTTAAATTGGGTTTATTATTAATTAATTAATCACAATGGCCAGAAATAACAAATATAATTATAGTAAATTATAATGCATAGATTGTATAGAACAGACCTGTTGCCTTTACTGTGCACAAGTCAGGAAAAACTCTGTTATGAATGATGGATGCTGCTCACCCAGACTTGAGCATAAACTGTTCGTTTTCAATGTCTTGTGCAATACAGTAATAGGTTAAGCACTATAGTACAGTCACTCATGAATAATGTGGACATATGTAGTCGTTGTGATGGTAAAGACCTCATTCAAGGATGTTCAGCATTAAGCAAGGCAAGAATGTTAATTCCGAAACATGGACATGATCCATGGCAACACATACCGACTTCGAACATGATTTTGGTCCAATAATGTTTCTCTCTGCCATAGATAATGAAGTAGCTGGGCCTACTACGAATCATTCCAAAAATGAAAGACCAAGTGAAGTTCCTGTCTGCTTTAGCGCAGCTGAAAGTGTGAGTTACGTTATACAGTGGAGCCATGTCATTTCAGTTAAAATTCTAAAGATTTACTTGTCTTGTTTTTGGTAGTTTTTTAACTTGTTGGCTTAAATTAAAATCAGATTTTCCTCCCCTTTAGCGGTGAAAGTGAAGCCCCTGTGAGTCAGAGAGCCCTAGCAGCCCAACCAATGATCAACTGCCAAGTCCGGTTTCCTCCAACAGTCTTCACGGCACTGACCAACAAGGATGCAGCTCTGTTTGACCATTTGAGCCAAGACACAATGTAAGTTTGTGCCATAATAGAAGATGGCGACAGACACCAACACGTGTGATGCGTTACATCATGTAAGCAAACCATATACCTATCAACTGTGAGCTCCAGATCAGACTGGAGACGTAACCTCAAAAAACTAAATGTCTAAGTAGTACTTGCTATCTGGCATTTTCAAAGCATGTGACAGTAATATAAAACGGTGTCCGACAAAAGTTCAGCTCTAAACGGTGCACAGCGCAGTACCACTCGCTGCCATTTAGGACACGGTGTCGCGGACATAATGAACAACAAAAGATATTTCAATCGTTTGAACTTGTGTGTTTTTCAAGAACAAATATTCAAACATAATTGTTGGCCAATTTTGACAGCCGTAATGTACAGTACTGACATGTTATCTGCCTGTAAAACAAGTTTCCTTATTAATCAAGTTTTAGGTCTGCATGCCATGGTGAAAACTATGCATCATGATGACAAACTACACATTTGCAGACCTTGAACTGCTCTTTCTGATCATTTGAGTTCGGTATCTGTTTATTGTGCTGATCTGGAATGTCAGTCTTGTATAACGCCTTGTGTTGTGTTCCTTTTGAAAACTTACAGGTATCCCTCTGATATTCAGTATGTGCAGCTCTTTAAGTCTGTCCTGCTCAACTTCCCTTTTCTGAAGGAAAGTTATGGATCTGGATATGGAAGTATTTTCTCATTGACTAAAAGAGTAATAGAGACAAACTGAATTTTATGCTTCATACTTCATGCTCCAGCTCAGTCCTAATTGTGTCATTATTTATTACTTAGCAAACAGATGCAATGGATGCTGGGGACGACGAAAGAAGTGCGAGCCACCACAGTGCAACAATGAAGCAGGAGTACCAAAAGACGAGGCCCAACTTGGTCATCATTCGCCAATGCCTCCAGAGAGTACAGAAGACACTATATTCAACAACGCTCTACTGCAGAGGTCTTAAAAGAATTCCCCTGCTTCTCTATTCCAATCTTGGTGAGTGTTTTATCTAATATATAACACGTGGTCCAGTGTTTCCCACAGGATTTTGTGAGACTGTGGTGGGTGGACCTCAGACCCTGAAATGGACAGGTGAACCAGCTGAACCAGAACTTAAGACAGAGGGCAATTTGGGAACAATTACCTATTGGTTTGACAACGCATATGCCCCCGGGGGGAAGGGGCTATATTTCTGTGGTTCCAGTGTAGCCGGCAGATATCCAGGCCCAGACTTCCTTTTCAGTGCGCTGTTTGTTTGGTTACTGTCTGATGAGCAACATAAGATGTGAGACTGGAGTTGAGAAACAACGTGTACAACAAGATGGTTTAAAGTAGCCAGTTTACAAATAATTTCAAACCATGCCTCATCAATCCATTTTCCCTTTAAGCCTTTTAGAATATCCCATATACTGTGTTTTGTGAAGAAGTGCTCTAAAAAGTTGACTTGACGTTTACCTAGATACTGTTATCCAAACACTCCTGAGGAAATTGGTATGACAGTCTCAAAACAGAATCAGAATCAGAATCAGAATTGTGACATTTATTGAAAAATGATTTGTCATTTGCAGGCCAGTTGGTGAATGCAGCCATACTCCTCCTACCATCGGTCTTCAAAGAAAATGCATCACAGCTCTTTGCAATAGATAAGGTTAGTCATTTGTGTTTGTAGGGGGCAACAAAAAAGGGAAACATATTTTCAGAAAATTAGGATTAAGTGCAATTTCATAAATATGACAACTAATCTCAACAAACTAGCATTTTATGTGCAACTAAGCATATCAGAAAGCTTTGATCTTTAAACAGTACAGAATACAGCTTTAGATTTCAAATGTTTTGTTTCAGGAACTACTAAGCCCAACACCCACAATGGTCCTGAGCAGCAGCGATGGCAAGCCCCTGAGTGACGGCACAGATGTTTTTGTAGCAGTGGATGGACAAAAAATGATGGTGGACAATGAAGACACAGACGGTTCATTGGCCGTGGGTGTTGTGTTGGCCCTCTATCATCTGAAAAAAACATTTTCATTTTTGGAGGCATTCATCCTGAAGCTGGACACACGGTACCTGTAGCTGTGCAGAGAGTGGCAAATGCTCCGAACATTTCTTAGATAGGACACTGCATGTAGCACATGGATTACATTGTATAGAGTTGATTTCTGACAATAAAGTGAAGTGCAGTACATCTACAGGTGTTTGTTTTATCCAAAAATCTATTTGCCATCATTTCCGTGCATGTAAATGATGATTTTATAGATCATCACAGAAAGGATCCTGGAATATGTCTACAAAAGAGTAGGAACCCTGATTCCATTGTTATGCTGTTTAAATGTAAAATCAGTTCTTTAAAGAACCATTTATTCCTTGGAGGAACCATTTCTAGCTAAAGAACCATTTGAAAAGGGTTCTTTATGGAACCATTTGGGACCATAAAGAACTTTTTTGAAAATGGTTGTTGAAAGAACCTTTTTGTCTTTAGGTTCTTCAAAGAACCAGAAATGGTGCTTCAAAGAACCATTTTTTGAAGGTTCTTCGAGGCACCTTTGTGGGTTCTTTAAAGAACTGTTTAAGGAAATGGTTCTTTAAAGAACCCTGTTCGGAAAGGTTCTTTGTGGAACCAAAAATGGTTCTTCTATGGCATCACTCCGAAGAACCATTTTCGGTTCCAGATGGCACCTTTATTTTTCTGTGTGTACGTTTGCTGAACTCCAGCTTCATCGTTGCCTGTTTGTTCAACAAAGGGACACGTTTCCTCTTTGTATCCTCTGACTAATCAACAGCCCCCAAGGACCCAGCAGCATGATGGATATACGGTTCAGAGGGGGGGGGGGGGCATGGGGCCCTCCTCTAGTAACGAGGACTAACGCCGCTGACGACCCGCTGAGGATTACGACACGTTGTATGTTTGACATTTATGACATGATTACTAATACTAAAGGCTATGCAGCTTTGACGACACACGTGGGTGTGTGTGTGTGTGTGTGTGCGTGCGAATGTTTACGATGTAACGACCAGGTTTAATATGACTGCACTCTTAGAGTGTGTGTGTTTGGTGTTTATGGCATTATTAGTGAATTTAAAAGCAACACATGGATGCCACACTGACTGTATACTTCCACTTCTGTAGTGGAAATGTCTAATGTGTGTGTGTGTGTGTGTGTGTGTGATGGCTTTTACAACATTATGACTTCACGTCATCAATAAGCTAACAGTATTACGAACTAATTATTTGACGTGGAATATTTAAAGTGTGTGATACAATGTCACGAATGGGTTAACGGCTAAATGGCACACACTCAGAAACACACACACATACGCGCACACACGCTCTTTAAAAGAGTTCCACTAAAACTGAGATAATGAAGGAAATACTGTCCATCATAACGCAAATAACGTATTTAACTAATGACTGAATGACTGTATGACTGTAAATATTGGTCCTGATCTGACATGATTCATGAAAAATGTCCCGTACATTTTCGTTCAAATTTTATATTGGATGATCATCTCAGAGGGAAGGACAGTGCCTCCATTCCACACCCAGTGTTTCCTGGCTGAGCTGCAGCTCAGATATCAACACAAAGAGAGAGTTCTATACAAGAAGACCGTAGCATTGGAAGTTACTGATCCTGAGTTGTATGAGGTGACTGCAGGCAATCGGCTCAAAGTCGTCGTACGACGAAGCTAAGTCCTTTTAGCTGTTCCACCAGCTAAAAGGAAGAGTCTGTGTGTAAATGGTGTGGTGTTACTTCTAAAGTAAGCTATCCCAGATATCTCTAACACCTGCTTATGTCAATATTTTTAAAACTGAGTTTTATTGAATATTCTTCTGTCTGGCAACCAACCCTTAAACATTTGGATGAAGCTACGCTACAGCAGAGTCACTCAAACAATAGGACACACGCCGGTGGGGTGCACAACGCTGTGGTTTGGCTTGGACACACCTCCTGCATCTGTCCACTCTCTCCTCATGTCTCTCTGCTTCATGACGCCTCAGCTCATTATCCACACACACACACACACACACACACACACACACACACACACACACACACACGTGTGCAGCAACCTGATCATTGGCGAGTTAATTGCAGACTTGTTCTGACACAAGATCGCCACGCTACCTTGAGCACCATAATTGTCACCAACACACACTCTTCTGTACGGTGTGTAATTACAGGTAAGAGGAGCTAAGAGGTGCAGCAGGTGGCGGCCATATCATATTCATCAGACGCCTCTTGATTGGACATTCAAACCGGAGGGGAAAAAACTTCTGGAGCTGCTTCATTATCATTCAATGAGGCATGGGGTTCCTACAAATATATGATATGTCATAATATAATAATAATACACAAGACAAAATCTTGCAAAGGTTTGCAATAAGAACCTCAGACAAAGGTCACTAATAGGTGGAACACTTTCAAGGTGATGTATATATATTTATATATATATATATATTTATTTATTTATTTTTTATTCAAAAATAAATATATATAAGCATATATTTGTTATTTTCTTTAATTATATTTTGATGGAACGTTACCATGTGATGCTATTGTTACAGATTTAACATGAGGTTCTATTGTGCACAGGTGTGGCCCTCAAACTGAACCCAACAATTATCATATTTACATAAACTCATATGCATCTACATTTATCACCAAACATTTACATTGAATATATAAATCACCAAATACAAATGAGTCCTTGAGAGTGAAATTCACCTCGTATTTAAAAAATAAATGAATGTTTTGTTTTCTCAGGAAAACATTGTTACTGCTTCTTAAATGTTACAGGTGTTTTTGAATAAGTAAATATTATTCTTTCTGTATTTGGCCCGACCCAAATGATATTATACAGACATGACATCACATGATTAAGGATACCTTGTCAATTCAGTCAGCAGAAAACAGTAGCATGAGTGAGAAAAGTTACAGTTACATTGAGCTCAGATCTGTGGTGAGTGCAGGATAACAGTTAGTTAAAATACAGAACATAACAATGGCATTGTAACCCAATCAAATAGTAAAGAGGAAACACACACACACACACACATAGACCACAGTGGTGAAAGGAGGTTTGAGGCCACACTGTGACTGCCAAGTGGTCTGTGGTGAGAGGCTCGCCACAATGTTGGACCAACCCAAACACACACAGAAACGCTGTGGTATTCTAAAAAGCCCAAATCCAAAATGTGTGGATTGTGTGTGTGGACAACAGAGCCAACGTCTGTCCATGCTAACACTCGTCTGCTCACACAGTTGTTCTCTGTCTAACTACAGCATTCTGGGAAATGTAGGTTCTGAGGCAAACACAATTGAACTAATCAGTTCCTCTTCAACTTAAAATACATTTCCAGCTGTGTGTTCCCAGCTGGTACTGATGATGTTGCACTTCTGTGTGTGTGTGTGTGTGTGTGTGTGTGTGTGTGTGTGTGTGTGTGTGTGTGTGTGTGTGTGTGTGTGTGTGTGTGTGTCTGCATGTTCTACTACAAAGTTGGAGAAAGGGGAATCTCAATGTCATCAGTGTAGGGTCCACATGGGGTTCAGGGATCTGGGAGCAGCTTCAGCAGCAGCATTTTGGGAAGGGGGTCGAATTCTGAAGCCGTTTGCATTTCCTGAAGCGACGGCAGAGTTCTGGCAGAGACTTTAGGTATTACTGGAACATCTAGTTGTGAGCAATTTAAACATCTGCTTTCAATATCACGTGAGCTGCTACCAGCTAATTGTTGAGCCAGAGATTGGCTTTAATGGCAACTTCCAACTGCTGCTGCTTCAAATGAAAAACATTCCACTGTTAGACACACACACACACACACACACACACGCACACACACTTCTAAACAAACATTACAACTCGTCTTAATGAAACAATCAGTGTTTATAAGCTCATTTATAGTAATCTTCATGGTTTCCCATCTCTCTCTCTCTCTCTCTCTCTCTCTGTATTTCATTCCACCCCTTCAGCTTCTTGTAAATTCTTACTCATCACTGACTTTACTAAACACACTGGTTGTGATGCAGGGAAACATGTAATTCACCACAGCATGTGTGTGTGTGTGTGTGTGCGTGTGTGTGTGCATGTGTGTGTGTGTGTGTTGACTCATGTTGCAAGCATCATAATGTTTGCTAACAGCTACTGAGCTATGTGATTCATGCTGTGTGTGACTCACTTCAGCAGCATGGATTAGGTTTCCAGTGATACCTACAGGTGGGAGGTGACATGGCAACATCAGATGTCGGCATGACAGACATTACAAAGCAGACGAACAAATACAGATGTGAATCAAACATCTGGTAGGAGTCCAGCTTTCATTGCTCTTTTAGATTCTCACTTTCCCAGTGATTGTCAATCCTCTGCATTCTTCCATAAATATGGGACCGTTATTGTAGCAAAACTATTTTCAAATGGGTGGAGAGTTGTTGTATTGAGATTGTAAATGTGTACATAAATCTGAGAATGTGTAGATATCTGTAAATGTGTTCCTGTTATAAGCATATTCATATTCATACTGCTGGTAAGCAGGCTGTAATCCCACTACCTCAGCTCTGGCACTGCCATTACATACTCTCATTGTTCTTACAAATCTGCTACTTCTGTAATGTATTTGTGTATTCTATAGTATTGTATAGTATCGTGTTGTACTATAGTGTTTGCTGTTGAATTGTACTAATAATATTACACCACTATATTGTAATAACTTGTCCAGGGACTACAGACCAAGATGAGCTCTTTAACTCTGACACATTCACCTTGAGATGTTGGTTAAAGGGTGCTATATGTGGTTAATAAATAATAAATTCAATTTAAAACAAAAACACACATATGCACATCTCTGCCACGGCCGTGAACAAAGACAGTTGAGAGGCTGCTTGAGCTGTTTCCTGTGAAGACACAAGTTTATTTTGAAAAGACTACATGAATGTAAGAAGCAGAACACGTGAAAAAAATATAAAATATCATAAGAAACGCTGTATGAGGATACGGTGCAACAATTGCTTTTTGACTAGTTAGGATTGGAAGCTAACATAATGTCAATCTGACTTGCAGCAAAGTTAAATATACAGTCAATATCTCTTTAGTCAACATGTTCATTCTTGACAACAATGAAAATGTTAATAGTGGAAATGTTGATTGAAGATGTCTGTAACATAATCACAAGATTACTTATATCTTGTGGCCCTACGATAACATGCATGACTTTAAATGAGGATGCTTCTCTGTTTTCTGTTTGCCATCTATTAGCACTCCGCTGGTTCTGTGGTCGAGCGGCCTGATGGAGCGTGATGAGTTCCTACAGACTCAGTTCACACAGGAAGAAGAGAATAACTCAGAGCAACAAACAGACAGAGAGCCTATTGTGAGCACTGACAGTTATATGGTGCAGGATGAAGGGCAAACAACACGAAACAACAGCAGCACAAATAAATGCATCTGTGTGTGTGTGTGTGTGTGTGTGTGTGTGTGCAGCCACAGACAGCATGTCTCCGTGTCTGCTGCCCCTCAAATAAATCCTGCGCTGTTGTTTTTCCACTAATACAGCTACTGGAACAATCAAATATATTGACCACACACACACACACACACACACACACACACACACACACACACACACACACACACACACACACACACACACAGATAAGTCTTGTCATGCACTTGAGATGTATATTGGTTGAGGTCTCTACAATTGGTCCGATATGCAACATTATCTGGTCACATACTGGCTCCACTATGGTCACACACACACACCACACACACACACACACACACACCACACGCACACACACACACACACACACACACACACACACACACACACACACACACACATTCACATTTAAAGAGAAACAATGATGTACAGATGCACACTTGTATATACACATACACTGCAGACCAGTAGACACACACACACACACACACGCTGACATACAGTACAAACTCGCTCCAGCTCTGCGTCTGCTCGTCTGGGCCCATTGATCCCAGGTTCGGTGCCACAGAGCTTTCAATCCAATGCTGATAAGAAATATACACACACATACAAATACAAATTATCATACACACACACACACACACACACACACACACACACACACACACACACACACACACACACACACACACGGACCAGACACATAGACTCCAGCCACAGCTGTAGTTGCATTTGTAATAGTTTATTATCATTCTTTCTGGGATATGTAATGCCAAACTCCATAAAAAACGGGTTCACTGAGCTACCTTTACGAAAACACTTGTGTACAGGTATGACCTTACTGGAGAATACTGAAATAGAAAAATGCTGGAATTTGAATTTGTCTTTTCCAATTTACAGTCAGCACTGAACCAGTTTTAATATTGTTTGGTATCTCGTAGTGTTGCTATTGTGTTACCGTAGATTGTAGATTTGTAACACTTGCTATCGTGAGGAGTCAATTAGCTGCTTTGATGCCATTCATATTCAGATCCAGCTGTGGGCACCAGCTGATTGATCAGAGCGAACATGAAAATTGTCTCAACTTATAAAAACTGTTATTAAGGAGAGAACCAAATTGAAGGGGAACAAGTAGTGCGCTCTTCCAACCTTTGTGCCTGCAGTTATACAAGACAGCTCACCAATGTTTGGTGACACGGATTTCTCCTCAACTTTGGTGAACGTTGGTGAAAGACAGATTCATATGTTGACCAATAGCCAGCCAGAATCAATACCAGTCCCCCTGTCAAACACCTGCTGGACTGATCCCCCTGACCTGACAGCAGTGCTTTACTATCTGTCTCCACATGGAGGGACGACTGAAACCCTTTTAAGGCTTGTCTCTCTCTCTCCCTGTGCCTCCTGTTCGCTATCTCCCCCTCCCTCTCTCCCTCTCCCTCCCTCTCTCCCCCTCTGCCTCTCCCTCTCTCTCTCTCCCCGTCCCTCCATCTTTTCCCTGTTCGCTATCTCCCCCTCCCTCTCTCCCCCTCTGCCTCTCCCTCTCTCTCTCTCTCTCTCCCCGTCCCTCCATCTTTTCCCTGTTCGCTATCTCCCCCTCCCTCTCTCCCCCTCTGCCTCTCCCTCTCTCTCTCTCTCTCTCTCTCTCCCCGTCCCTCCATCTTTTCCCTGTTCGCTATCTCCCCCTCCCTCTCTCCCCCTCTTCCTCTCCCTCTCCCTCTGTCACCCTATCAGGCAGCAGGCTCTGTAGTCGATAGGGCCATTAGTAAATAACAGATACATAATTTATTAAATATCCTTAGATACATATTTCAGCATCAAATTACCTGGCAAGGTAGAGAGAAGGGGGGAGAGTGAGTGAGTGAGAGAGAGGACTTACAGGAGAACGGTTAAAGAGACACGAGTTGACACATTTAAATACTAAATACATCAAACAAACAACACATTTTACATCTATCTATTTATATACTGTATATATATATATATATTATAAATAATGAAGATAGCTATACTTTCAACAAAAAACGAATCAAATAGTAAATGAACACAGAATACAATTCACTAGCTTAGGGCCCCACCTCGGCGATTTGGCCGGCTGGAGAGTTTTAGGGATGGTTGGTGGAGGGTAGCCTGAGCGAAGCGGTTTGGGGAAAGGCTAGTTTGAGGGTCCACTGCGGCTCCCGGGCCTTGCAGACCCCCTCGGTCCATGTGGGACAGTAGTGGCTGTGGAGGCAGGTGGCCTTCCGGGAGTGGTTTTAAAGAGGGGCGGGAGGGTGGGGTGCGAAAGGCATAGCAGGCTGAGCTATGGTGGCCGTGGGTATTTGTAGGGTGTGGCCGGAAGTGGCCCCGTGGAGGTGTGGCCCTGCTCCTGAAATTCAGCTAAGGTTTATCTCCAATTCACTAGCTTAGGGCCCCACCTTGGCGATTTGGCCGGCTGGAGAGTTTTAGGGATGGTTGGTGGGGGGTAGCCTGAGCGAAGCGGTTTGGGGAAAGGCTAGTTTGAGGGTCCACTGCGGCTCCCGGGCCTTGCAGACCCCCAAAAGCCTGCCTACGGGAGCAGTGCCGCCTGCCCGTTGCGCATGTCGGTGGCGCTGTGGCGGGTGTAGAGTTGGTAGGCGGGGGAGGACCAGCGGCCCAGGCTTTGATGGTGGTCTGGGACTCCTCTGCTCGCTGCGGTGGTGGCGGCTCCTACGCGGTAGGAGTGGCCAGGGAAGGAGCCGGAATTGATCCCGGAGATAGTTAGGATTCCCCTGAAGTGCAAGAGGAACCAGGATCGGTCGGCGATGCGGCCAGTCTCTGTGGTGAACAGTGGTTCGTGGGGGGCGGTTTGCTGTGTTTTCCTGGTTTGTAGTTAGCGCATGAGGGGTTCGTAGGGGCTCAGGTGTGGTTGAATTTGAAATATAGTACGGGGACCGGCTCTTCTCTTCTCTTTCTTCGAGGCTGGTCTCCGGCAATGTCGTCCGTCGTGAAAACCCCCCAAAAGACGGCAGAGGGAGCGGCATCGTTGTTGGCCAATTGTGTGAGTTCGTCGCACTGCATCCCGGTGCCAGATGTCCCGGTTATGGTCACTTGCTGTGTTTTCTGAAGTAGGCGGCGGGGGCACTGGCGTCCTGCTTCCGTTGTTGCTTTGCGTTCCGTGCTTGCTGCGTCTCGTTGCCTGCTGCGTTGCGTGGCTGCGTCATGCGTCATTCCGTTGCTGCGTTCCGTTGTTGCTTGATGTGATCCGTTGTTGCTTGCTGCATTGCTGAGTCGTTACTTGCTGCGTTGTTATGTTGCTGCGGTCCGTTGCACTGTGTTGCTGCATCCCGTTGTTGCTTGCTGCGTCGTTGCGTTGCTGCGTTACGTTGCTGCGTTACGTTGCTGGGGTCCGTCGTTGCAATGCGTGGCTGCTGCGTTCTGCCGTTGCTGCATTCTTGCTGCGTTGCTGCGATTCGTTGCTGCGTTCTGTTCCTGTTGCTGCGTTACGTTGCTGCGTTACGTTGCTGGGGTGCGTTGCTGGGGTGCGTCGTTGCAATGCGTGGCTGCTGCGTTCTGCCGTTGCTGCATTCTGTTCCGGCGTTGCTGCGTTCTGTTCCATTCCGGCATTGCTGCGTTACGTGGCATGGCTGAGTCGTTCCGTGGCTGCGTCATTGCACTCCGTGGCTGCGTTGCTGCGATTCGTTGCTGCGTTCTGTTCCTGTTGCTGCGTCCCGTTGCCTGCTGCGGTCGGTTGCTGCATTTTTGCGTGGCTGTGGTCAGTGGCTGCGATGCGTGGCTGCTGCGTTCTGCCGTTGCTGCATTCCGTTCCGGCGTTGCTGCGCGCCGTTCCGGCGTTGCTGCGCTCCGTTCCATTCCGGCGTTGCTGCGTTGCGTAGCATGGCTGAGTCGTTGAGTGGCTGCGTCATTGCACTCCGTGGCTGCGTTGCTGCGTTTCGTTGCTGCGTTGTTGCGTTGCTGCGATTCGTTGCTGCGTTCTGTTCCTGTTGCTGCGTCCCGTTGCCTGCTGCGTTCGGTTGCTGCATTGTTGCGTGGCTGCGGTCAGTGGCTGCGATGCGTGGCTGCTGCGTTCTGCCGTTGCTGCATTCCGTTCCGGCGTTGCTGCGCTCCGTTCCATTCCGGCGTTGCTGCGTTGCGTAGCATGGCTGAGTCGTTGAGTGGCTGCGTCATTGCACTCCGTGGCTGCGTTGCTGCGTTTCGTTGTTGCTTGGTATCTGCATGGTGGAAAAGTGGAATGGGGGAGGGGGACAGAGGAGAGGGAACCTGGCAACCCGGTGCCAGGACTTAGGGGGGGACAGAGGCAAGAAGACCTGGCAACCCGGTGCCTGGAATCTGCCTAGTGGGAAGAGTATGCGTAGTAGGAAAAGCGGGATAGGGGAGGGGGAGGGGGGAGAGGGAGCCTGGCAGCCCGGTGCCAGGACTAAAAGAGGGGGACAGGGGCGAGAAGACCTGGCAACCCGGTGCCAGGAATCCGCCCGGTGGTAAGAGAATGCGAAGTAGGAAAGCGGCATTAGGGGACAGAGGAAAGGGAACCTGGCAACCCGGTGCCAGGACTTAAAGAGGGGGACGGGGCCAGAAGACCTGGCAGCCCGGTGCCAGGAATCGCCTGGTGGGCAGAGTATGCGTAGTAGGAAAGCGGCATTAGGGGACAGAGGAAAGGGAACCTGGCAACCCGGTGCCCGGACTTAAAGAGGCGGATGGAGGAGAGGGAACCTGGCAACCCGGTGCCAGGACTTACCTGGTGCCTGACGTGACTTTGGGAAGGTTTGGAGGAGTTGGCACGGTGTGCTTTGTTGCGTAGACTCTCTTTTCCCTTTCTTCTCTCTTTCCTTGTGGTGGTGGAGGGGGACGCTGTGAACCTGGCAACCTGGAACGTCGAGGCCGGCGGGGCGGGGCTTGGTGGTGCGTGATTGCGTCACTTACGGCGCGCCCGTGTGTTGATGGAAAGTCCGTCGCTGCGTGGCGAGGTGTCATGGCGGCTGCGAGGAGTTGGAGCAGTGTCGCTTTCTTGTCGCGCCGCTTGTGGGGGATCCCCCTCTCCTGCGCTCCGTTAACAGGCGCGCTACGGTCCAGGCGGCGATCCTGGGCGGGTCGGTTCCGCTGGGAGATGCGGTCAGGGCGCGAGCGCCGTGCCGGTGGCTTCGAGCGCGGCGTGCTGGGATAATGGAGTCGCCGGAAGCCGGGCTGTCGGAGGTTTGTCCCCGAGCGCTGCGTCCGGAGCGAGCGGAGGAGGATGGGGGGGACTTCCGCGTCCGTTGCCCGCGTTCGGGGGCAGCGGATCACCGTCTGCCACGGAGGCGTGCCGGTATGGGACTTGGTTCGCTGGACGATGACGGTCGGTCTGGGTCCCCGTACTGGCGGATTGCCCGGAGGGAGGGATTCCGGTCGATGGATGTGGCCGGTCGGCGGGTTCGGCTGCGTTGGGCCGCCGGGCCGCTCCCGGAGGCGATCGGTGGCGTCTGGAAGCCCTGCCTCAGTGGAGTGCGGCCCCGGGCTGTGCGGGTGGCGGCTGGGGAGGCAAACGGTTCGTCGTCATCGGGAGGCCCGGTTAGTAGCAGGTCCATGCTGGCGAGGTAAGGGGTTTATTTTCCTTCGTTGTTTTTGCGGTGCTGCGGGCATTCTTGCGTTTTGGTGCGAACGACGTAGCAGCCTGGCTCTTTTCTGAAGGTGTAGCAGCCTTACGGTTTGGTGCGAAAGGCGTAGCAGGCTGAGATATGGTGGCCGTGGGTATTTGTAGGTTGTGGCCGGAAGTGGCCCCGTGGAGGTGTGGCCCTGCTCCTGAAATTCAGCTAAGGTTTATCTCCAATTAAATATTTTATTTTTCCTAATTTTAGATAATGCATTATACTTATAATTATCTACAATGTGAATTATAAGGTCATGAAAGTTACGATACATAACTAACTTTACAGGTTAAAAGCAGATTTAAATAGGTGAGTTTTAAGGGCAGTTTTGACGGAGAGTGTCTGAGGTGCTGGGGGAGAGAGTTCCAGAGGGAGGGGGCAGCGATGGAGAAGGCCCTGTCCCCCCAGGTCCGATGCTTGTACAGAGTAGGGGGGGGGTAAGGAGGATGGCGTCGGTGGATCTGAGGTTGCGGAGGGATGCGGAGGGATGCGGAGGGAGCGTGTCGGTGCAGGAGGTCTAAAGGTATGAAGGGGTTCAGGGTTGTGAAGGGCTTTGTATGTGATGTGGAGGATCCTGAACTTCTTCTTTGCTGTATGGGGAGCCAGTGGAGGTTCTGAAGGACTGGGGTGATGTGGTCTCTGGTGGAGTGGGAGAGCAGACGGGCAGCTGAGTTCTGGATCTGTTGTAGTTTGTTGATGATTTTGGTGGGTGAGCCGTACAGGATGCTGTTACAGTAGTCCAGTCGAGAGGTGATGAAGGCGTGGAGGAGAGGGAGGGGCGGAGACGGGCGAGGTTTTTGAGATGTGATTGACATGGCGTTCATAGGAGAGGGTTGGATCAAAAAGGATTCCAAGATGACGGATATGTGTGGAAGCAGGGACAGTGGTGCCATCGGTGCAGAGGGAGAAGTTGTGGTGGGATTTGTTTAGTGATTTGGGGCCAATGGTGACAGGACGGCCTGTAGGACAATGGGAGGGTCGTCAGCCAGAGGTTGGACAGGACGGCCTGTAGGAGTCCTCAACATGACACAACCTACGACTCACCAACACAATCAGACTGCATGACTTTGATTTCTCTGTGTTCCAGCCTCTCCATGCGTTTGTGGTTTGAAATTGTGGAATTTACTTCAGCTACACAGTCACATACGTGAAACACAAGTCAGTCAAGAAAGGGGTAAATTTGAGAAAAGTTGTCCAGAAATACGTCACCACAATGTTGAGTTGTAAAGTTTAAAACTTGTCCAAGTTCCCACAAAGAGAGAAAGACGAGAAAATTCACAAACGGCACCTTCCCAATAACCCATGGATCATTGCACACACCTTTGCATCTCTTGGACTTCCACTGTACATCACACATTTTCTCCCCCACATACTAATATGTGAATATTTATTCATATTTGATGCCACTTTAGATGAAAATCAATCAGGTAATCAAGTCGTCGCTATGAAATTGGCGCTCCAGTGGCGTTTTGCATATTCACCGCCGCTCACATCATTAAAAACACATCCATCGCCGCCAGCGCCGCCGACTTGCCTTTAATTAGTTTGAGCAAACATATCGAGCTGCGTCTCTCACACACACACACATACACACACACACACATTCTAACACGTTCAACTCCGAGGATGTCTGCATTGCAATAATGCTGAATCGGTATAATTTTCACAAAACACTTAAGATGTGTTGGACAGAAAGTGACAGTGAGCTGATGTGTGTTGCACCCTGCTGTGTGTCCATGGCAAGGGTCAGCTAAGGTCAACAGTTTATCTGGCATGAAATTCAACACTTGTAAGCGTGTTGCTAGTAAACACATACAGTTTGGAACATTGTGATGAATAAACAAATATACTTGATCTCCAAAAATGCGTATCAAACAAGGTCAGTAAGCTCAATTCAAATGGAATCCAAAGTGTGCTCACCATTCTAAAAGCTTTGTCCTTTCTTGGTAACTGCATGCCGACCTCTGGACCATTTCAACAGACCTCCGGATGTGATTTTGAGTATTCTGAAGTGAAAAGAGATTTGAAAAAGATTGCGAGTAGGAGTAGAAGTAAAGGATTTTTACTTTAGTCTAATCTAAATCCAAAATGTAACGTTTAGTGTCTTGAGCCCTGAGTTTCTTAGTAATTCACCCATTCTGCACTCATTCATTTGATTGTTGTATCCTCATATGACGGTCTGTATGATATTTTACAATAAGTTGTTTCTCATTGTTTGTGCGTTCCCCTATGAACGTCCAGCAACACAAGAGATCAGTGACCTGTGTGAGCCCTGCAGTCCAGGACCTGTTCAGGCAACAAAACTACGTAATGAGGTTACGTCATTTTGGTTAAAATGTGTGTGTTTATTACGTAAAAAAAGTATGCTCATTATGGAACTTATGTGGCGTCAGAAAAAGTAATGTGAAATAAGTCAACGTTGACTTTTGGTCTCCTGGGTGAAAGTCCTGTGTTTGTTAGATCTGTTCATTCACCCAGAACTCCTCTCTGTGGACTTTGTAGCTATTTATACGATGTAACCTTCCTTCCTTACCTCCTTTCCTGCTTTCTTTGTTTCTTTCCCCTTGTCCTGGTATACAGACGCAGGCTGCTCATGCATTGGTGCTGAACAGTGGAGGTGGATGAAAATGTAGCTCTGCAGAATCCTCCAATATGAACACAGTGCCAAGGCGTACTGAGCTGGATCATAAATCAATATTAATATTGGGGTTATTTCTGAAACTTCTCTTCATGTAAAACTGTTTTGTGAAGGAAACGATGGTAAAGGAATGTGTAGTTAACACAGCAAAGTCCTGACGAGCAGTAAAACAGCCGATCTGTTCACATTAGATGGGAAAACAAAAAAGCAGATGACTTCTCATGTGATGAATTCTGAATACAATGTAACAGCATGGAGCACTCTAATGTGTGAATTTACTTAGTTTGAGTGTGTCTATGAAAATGTGTGTGTGTGTGTGTGTAAGTGCCTCTGAAGCGGCTCGCTCAGCCTCCAGCTGCTGATGGAAAACCTCTCATGTGTCGAAATGACCGCATCACCTCTCGCTGCCCACACACACACGCACACCCGCACAAACACATTCCCTTGCGCTTTACCGCTCCCACAAAGCCACAATGCATCTTGGGAACCATTAAGGAAACCAGAGACCACCGCAGTGGGCAAAGGACACAAACAGAGTGAGAGCGGAGGAGGGCGAGAGAGATAGAGATGGATGATAGAGAGGGAGAGAGAAAGAGAGACGAGGTGAAACAGAGGTATACTCTTCATTTCTCGGTATGGCTTCATTGTGATGGTGATGGACATATTGTAATGTATGGAAGTCCACTTTAATAGCAGTAGTTAGAGATTAGACTGAGGCCAATATTGCCCTTTCATTGTCAAGTCTGTAGCAGCTCCAAAGCAAGAAACAACCCATAATAATTGCCATTTGAACAAGAAACCCTGATGTCAGTGTTGCGATGAAGGCAAAGTGAAACTGTTCTTTACATGTTGCAGCTGCAGCCCTGAAGCCTTCGTTCTCCCTGGAGATCGTATACCTGGTGGTCGACAATCCAAATGCCGATGGTGTCATTATTCTATAGACATTGTGCAATCAACATTTACTTCATCAAAATAAGTTCAAGCAAAAACTTGTCAATTGGCATTTTAACAAAAGTGAAAAAGAATGTGTGTCTGTCCCGCGATGTGGATCTGCTCTAAAGGGTTCTTCCTCAGCCTGTGCTGCACCCTTCCACTAGGTTTCATGAAACTGAAACTAAAAACTGGAGGGACCGAGAGGAGCAGAGAGCGATGCAGTGGGACGGCTCAGTGATCGTCGTCTGTGATGCTGCTGATATTGACACCAGCGGAACCCGAGAGGCTGCACTTTAATGCTAACCGCTGCACTCTGCTGGAGCATCCATCACACCCTGCTACAGGCCACAGCGCACACACACACACACACACAATCAGGCTGGAGGGAATCAACATCTGCAGTGTCGGCCGGTCATGGTCCCGAGATGATGAACCCTACTGACTTTAGTGATCCCTTGACTTCTTACCATGATCATCAGGTCAACATTTGTATGTGTCCAATACTTTGATTCATATATTATTTATATCACAACACCTTCAAATGAACAATATCCCCCTCAGCTGTACTTCACCCTGAAGTAAGCTGAACAGAAACAATTTCTTACATCTCTCGAGCTCGTTTTTCACATCTTGGCTCACCAACACACAATGTTGTAAAATGTGGGAGTTAACATACAATTTTTTTCTTACAACATCCTCACCCAAACAAGTGACTAAAATCACTTAATATTCACTATATTTTTACGACTGTGCACTATTTGATTGAAGGGAAATTTGCATACAAAGGAATTCATGAGACAAATTCACCAAAGTTACATTGATTTATTTGTACTCATCTCTTCCTCCGTCCTCCCCATCTATCCCACTCCCCTCTTCTTCTCACCCATATTCTCACCCCTTCTTCTCCCTCTCCCCTTTCCTCCTCCTTTTTCTACTATCATCTTATTTCAGACGTCACTCCTTTTTTGTTTGTTCTCCTTCTCTCTTCCCTCCATTTGTCACCTCTATTACATCATCTCCTCATCCTTTGTTTCACTCTCTTTTCTCCCCTCTGCTGTCTTTCTTGCCCCCTCCTCCTCCTCTGTCTCTGATGTGACCTGATCTCAGTGGATCCAGTGTCATTTCTCTGCTGTAATTAAAGTCCAGTTGACTGCAGTCCACTCAGGTGTCTGGTGACAAGACAAGAGTGAGTTCACCTCCGTCTCTCGCCCTTTTTCATTTTTCCTTCCTTTCCTCCCCCCTCTAAATCTTTTCATTTGTACATTTCTCTTCTCTTCCTTTCTTTTCCTCTTCTCACATTTCCCCTCTTATATTTATATATTTACTTATTAATTGTCTTAATTGCCCCTATAATTATAAATGACTTCCTCTCAATTGTTGACATGTTTCTGAAAGCAGACCTCGTATTCTCAGAACTCTCCAAATCCAACTTCAGCAAATCTCTTGTGAAATGAAACTCAATGTCGTCTTCATCTTCCACCATCACATGAAGAGACATTTACGGTACATTCATATCATGAATGTAAAACACAACTATAAATGTAAAACTGTAAAACGACTGAAATTAAAAAGAATGGAAAACAGGTACGAATGAAAAGCAGGAGTAAAGCTGCAGATGGGGATTGGGCTGTGAAACACTGTGAACCTGCTCTAGTCTGGTTGTACTCTCTGCCCAGCCCCCTCTTCATCACACCATGGTCAACCAAAAGGAACTGGATCTCATCAGAGATTATGTCTCTCCTTGGTTCATATGTATTCTTCGATATATATTCATACTGTACATAGTAGTTAAATGTTAATGCTTAGTTTCTCTGTTTGAAAGTTTGAATAACAAGTTAGAATAAAAGCTTCGACTGTGAGCCCCTTCACACCTCTCATCTGCCACCATAGACAGGTGAGGTTATTGGGACTGTGGTGACTTTCACATCCAGGTGAAATCTATATGGGCTGCAGTGATGTATGTGTCTGTGTTGTACGTGAACGATGGGCAACTGAGAACAGGAAGCAACGCGCATGGATGGCTCTACCAAATTGCATGGAATCCATGTTGTTGAGCGGTTTCATTTAACCACAAAAGTCCACCAGATGATGGGGCTAGAGGAAAACCCAAAAGATTGAGCCGGGTTCAACTTTTTGCCCGTTTTCCTGCCAGAAGCATTTGCTTTTGGAGCCACTGAGTCAACAGCTGTTCCATTCTGTCTGAACACAGTGTTAAAGGAATAGCCAGATGTTTTTGGTTGTAAGCGTATTCTCCTCCTTGTCGTGAGTTAGATGAGAGGATTGATACCACTTTCATGTCAGTCCGTTCAGTATGTCATGAAATTAGCTTAGCTTAGCATAAGTACTGAATATGGGTTCAATTTGCATGTAAAAAGAAGACAGAAGTGTGTTTGTCTACAGTAAAACACATGCAGTCACTGTTCCCCTTCAGAGAGCTTGTGCCCCGTACTGCTGACTCTGCCTTTAAAATGACTAATCTGTAGAGTTGTGATTATAGATCTGCTCTAGCTAAGGCTTCCTCTGATATCTCTAATTATAGAGGATCACCACGGCCATATGATAGCCAGGAAGTATCGCCTTCCCCTACCCTAGACCGGCTAATCACATGGCCTGGTTTCACCTGAGGAAGGCAGACTGATGAACAGGTTCTAATTACATTCCACTCAGCTCTGCTGCTACAGAGCAGAGGATTCAGTCTGAAGATGTTATTAGATCTCTGTTCCAGTTCAGCTTAACTTAGTGATCAAGCTAGAAGTTCACAGTAGCTTATGATTTGATTTGTGTCCGTTGTTTTATTGTCATGTGGCTACAGTAAGTGCATATGCCCCACTTTTAAATGATACATGTGTTCTTTAAATATCACAAATCGTATTGACGTGCTCATACTCGGGGAGGAGAAGGTGGTTTGATCTCACCATGCTCTCCATCACTGTCGTAATGCTCCACAGTATTCATCTTATGGAACAATCCTCCCTCTGAAGTCAGAACTGGAGAATCTGTCACATGTATGAGGTGTTAAATTGGTTGTAATCATTTAAATAAACAACACAGACATCATGTAAAGTACTCAGCCTACTTCTGTCCACATTGTGTATTATTATAATTCACTCATAATGTGCTTCTTGCAGCCTCATAGTGCACAAAGACTGATGTAAGTGTCACCACAGTGTCTTCAGTCAGTTACTGATGGATTGTGTGTGTGTGTGTGTGTGTGTGTGAGAGAGTCCTCCCCCGTCTTTCTGTTAGACAACAATACACTTAAAGTCTCAGTCAGTCCGAAGAAAGAGAGGAGACGCTGCTCTGCTTTAATGTCGCTGTAAAGAGATCAAGACTGCACACACACACACACACACACACACACACACACACACACACAGAGGGGAAGCCTGTGTGTGTGTGTGTGTGTGTGTGTGTGTGTGTGTGTGTGTGTGTGTGTGTGTGTGTGTGTGTGTGTGGCGGAATGAAGAAAAAGAAAGTGAAGGACAGAGAGGGCAAGAGAGAGAGAGCGAGTCCTCCAGTCTCCAAACATCTTTGATACAATTAGAACTTACAGTAAGCCTTTATTAAAGCAACATACTGGAAATCTTATTTCTATACTTTCATTTTATAAATGACTAAATGTACATGTTTATCTCTTTCCTTTCTATTTGAGATTACATAACCCTCACTCCAAGTCAGACATGTTGCAGCGCTGACTTTATTAAAGCTGGAGGCCAGGCTTTCTCCATCTAACGGAACGTCTGCTACGTTCTCACAACGCTGACTATGCACATTACCAGGAGAGCTCTCTGTAATTGGTAGTACACCAGAGTGGTGCGGTTTGGTCTCTGTGGCGACTATTCTTTGTGGAGTTACTCTCACTACCAAAAGTACATCACTGCAGGTAACATGCTACATTTACAGCTGCACTTACATCTCTCTGGTCCCGCCCTCTAACGCAGACTGGCCAATCATAGCGGAGCATTAACCAGCTGGAGTGTGATGTCAGCGTATTGTAGCGTAGCACATGGAGCCAAAGTTTATTTTAGATTACCTTTATACGCCAAAGCGTCGTGGAAACTCTGGGCACTTGGACTTTGGTGTCTTTGAATGAAAATAGAAATTGATTAAATTCTCAGTGCATGTACTATGAAAAAAGCAGTGCAGTATTTTCATTACAGTAAGAAAGACCGACTCAACTTTAGTCCACTCAATCACTTCATACACATTGATAATTCTGTCCAAGGGTACCTTCTGACGGTGATGATAATATAACATGACAACAGGAATTTGAGGCTACATCCGAAAAGCTCAATACAATCTCTGAGTGTTAAAAAATGACATTCATACAGCCCTATCTAAAATACAGGGCAGCTTGTTGGTTTTCTTGGAGCGAGCGGAGAGACTGAAATATGAGCTGAGCTCAGAGCGACAGTGAGAGGAGAAGTCTGGAGGTTTGATGGATGAAGCAGAGGGAACAAATCCCCACTGCCCGGGATGGTAAGAGACCACATGTAGAGGTGGACTGGAGGGAGACTCTAGTGACACATTCTAGTGTAAAGTGGGACCGTTTCTTTGGGGGGAAAAATCCTAGCTTTGAGCTCACAGCCCCGAAGGCCTTCTATTTATGAACATTGATGACACTTCCTCCATTCCCCTCCACCGATCTTTTAGAATAATAAAAGATAATATATTGACATAAAGTTGTAGCCAAATAACTTAAAGGAACCTGAGCAAAATGCTATGAGCGCTCCTTTCTTTAATGTTGTTCTGACAGGAAAACATAATTTTAGGGAATAAAAGGGTCACAAGTGTACCGTCCTGCAGCTCATCAATCACTGTGGCCACATTCAGCAGACGACATTAGAAACATCAGTCAAAATAGAGAACATAATAATTAAAGAAGATGTTTTGGTCATTTATTGACTCTAGCATATGTCTGCTTTTGGGAAGCAGGTGTACCTTGTTTGACCTGTAACGTTACTGTTATGTGGTTGTTTAAGGGAAAAGGGCTCCACGGGGACCAGCATGATAATATCTCTTTCTGCTGGAGGGAAACATGAGCAGAAATCTTTAAGAGACAGAGAGGGTCCACATAGATCTCCAGGGCCGCTTCTCAACCATCTCTGGACGTGATACACAACGCTGTGTTCAGAGCTCCGCTCAGCTTCATTCAGCTGATCCCTGGTGAGTATTACAATCTGTACGAGTGTGTTACAGCGTGTGTGTGTGTGTGTGTAGTAACTCGGACCGCTGAACGCCGATACTGATATCTATCCTGCATAATAACATCCAATAAACTTTATAGTTTTTCTTGATGTGAAATGTCTGTTTTTAGCCCAGTTCTTTCCATAGTCTATATTCTAGAAGATCATCAGTTAAATCACCAAAAACTGAATGCAGACCATACAGACAAGAATTCATCCATAATAAGGCAAGGCAAGACAATTTTATTTGTACAGCACATTTCAACAACAAGGTAATTTAAAGTAAAACATAAAACCATTAAAAGCATCAAAACATAAGGCAAATGAAAAGGAGATTTAAAAACAATTAAAAACATTCATTAAAACATTAAAAAACAATGTAAGAAATAAAATGCAGTAGTAAAATGCAGAAATGCAGGAAATTGATTAATATATTAATTGAATGTGGTTCAATTAAAGGCAGCAGCAAACAGAAAACTATTCAATCTTGATTTAAAGGAGCTGAGGGTCTCAGCAGACCTGCAGCTTCCTGGGACTGTGTTTCAGATATGTGGAGCAGAAAAACTGAACGCTGCTTCTCCATGTTTAGTTCTGACTCTGGGAACAGAAAGTAGACCGGTCCCAGACGACCTGAGGGGTCGGGATGGTTCATAAGGTAGCATCAGATCAGAGATGTATTTTGGCCCTAAACCATTCAGTGCTTTGTAAACCAACAGCAGGATTTTAAAGTAAATTCTTTGTTGGACAGAAAGCCAGTGCAAAGACCTCAGAACTGGAGTGATGTGATCCACCCTCCTGGTCTTAGTGAGGACTCGAGCTGCAGCGTTCTGAATTAGCTGCAGCTTTCTGACAGACTTGTTACAGAGACCTGTAAACACACCGTTACAGTAGTCCAGTCTGCTGAAGATAAATGCATGGACATGTTTTACACATCCTGTTGAGACATAAGTCCTCTAATCCTTGATATATTCTTCAGGTGATAGGAGGCTGATTTTGTAATTGTCTTGATATGGCTGTTCAGGTTGAGGTCTGAATCCATAACTACACCTAGATTTCTTGCTTGGTTTGTGGGTTTTAACATCAGTGATTGAAGCTGAGCGCTGATTTTCAATCGCTCGTCCTTGGTACCAAAAACAATTACTTCTGTTTTATTTTTGTTTAATTGAAGAACATTCTGGCACATCCAGTTGTTGATTTGTTCAATGCAGTTAGCCAGCCCTGTTATGGGATTATAGTCCCCTGGTGACATAGTTATGTAGATGTGTGTGTCGTCTGCATAATTATGATAACGCCTTTGTTGTTTTACATAATCTGAGCTAGTGGAAGCATGTAGATGTTGAACAGAAGAGTCCCCAGTATTGAACCTTGGAGAACACCACATGTCATTTTAGTCAGCTCTGATGTGTAATTAGCTACAGACACAAAGTATTATCTGTCCTTCAAGTAGGATTCAAACCAGTTAAGTGCTGTGCCAGAAAGTCCCACCCAGATTTTTAGTCTTTCTAGGAGTATGGCATGGTCGACCGTGTCGAATGCAGCACTGAGATCTAGTGACACTAAGACTGAACTTCTGCCATTGTCTATGTTTAAGTGGATGTCGTTGAAAACCTTAACAAGAGCAGTTTCAGTGCTGTGGTGCTGTCGAAAGCCTGACTGGAAAACATCAAAGCAGTTATTTACGGCCAAGAAGTTGTTCAGCTGTTGGAAAACCGCTTTTTCAATTATTTTACTTAAAAATGGGAGGTTTGATATTGGCCTATAATTTTTCATTGTTGCGGAGTCTAAACTAGCCTTCTTTAGGAGTGGTTTAATAACTGCAGTTTTTAGGGCTTGTGGGAAGACACCTGAGAGAAGGGATGTGTTTACAATTTGTAAAAGATCAGTGGTCATGCAGTTTGAAGTGTGTTGGTAGAATATCCAAGCAGCAGGAGAATGACTTCAGATGTTGTATAATGTCTTCTAGGCTTCTACGGTTGATTGAATGAAATTGTGTCATGATATTTGAATGGATGGTATTCAGAGATCGGGACAACACATATCCTGTGGATGGTGTGGGGGCACTGACTGCTTGTCTAATTTTCTGAATTTTGTCAGTAAAAAAGGAGGCAAATTGATTGCATGTCCAGGTGGATTGGAGCTCAGCAGCTACCGACACTGGAGGGTTTGTTAGCCTGTCGACGGTAGCAAATAAGGCGCGTGTGTTGTTCTTGTTTTTGGTTATGATGTCAGAGAAGAATGACTGCCTTGCATTTCTAAGTTCAAAATTATAATTGCGAAGTCTCTCTTTATAGATGTCACAGTGAACCTGGATATTAGTTTTTCGCCACCTGCGCTCAGCTTTCCGACACTCTCGTTTCTCTATTCTGACCAGCGTAGCATTTCTCCAAGGAGATCTTTGCTTACCCGAGACAACCTTCACTTTAGTGGGTGCAATGGCATCAATAATATTTTTAACTTTAGAATTGAAGCTATCTACAAGCTCATTGACTGAGAGACAAGAGAGGGCTGGTGTGGAGGAGAACTTCTGAATAAATAGTTCACTGGTGTTTTCAGAGATGTAACGCTTTGTCACAACCTTGGTTTGGACATTTGTGTGCAAGGAGATTGCACTCTCAAAGAAAACACAGAAATGATCAGAGAGCGCAACATCAGTCACAGCGACCTTGGAAATGTTTACACCTTTGGTGATGATTAGGTCCAGAGTGTACCCCCTGTTGTGGGTGGGTCCTGTCACATGCTGAGTCAGATCATAGTTATCAAGGACACCACATAGTTCTATAGACTCTCTGTCCTGGGGATTATCAACATGGATATTAAAATCACCAACAATAACAACACAGTCAAAATCAATACAGATTACAGACAGCAGTTCAGTAAACTCATCAAAGAAGGTTGCACAGTATTTAGGCGGTCTGTAAATGTTTAGGAATAAAGCTTGCGTGGAATTCAGAGCCACATATTCAAAAGAACTAAAATGACCAAAGGACATCTGTGTGAGGATTTGTGTCTAACTCTGCTGTATTTCCCTCAGTAGTGTCCTCCTAGGAGTCCCGCCCACTGCCGCGCCTCTCTCCGTAGGCACAGCTGTGCCTCATCTCCGGTGATCGCTTCCAGCTGACATAAATACTCCTGTCACTCTCATCCCAGTTGTCAGTCCATCCGTTTACCTACCTGGTATTCCGACCCGTGAGTAGTCCCGCTGTTCACTCTCTGAAGACCCGTTACTAACGTTGTCTCTCGTTTCTTCAACCTGCCTGCCGTACAGTGTCGAGCCTCGGGTTTTCACCTGTACGTAGAAGCCTTCCAGTTCGTTCCTCGGAGATCAACTGTTTAGTGTTGGCGTTCCTGTGTCGAGCCTCGGGTGTCACACAGACGATCCAGCCTGCCTGCCAGCCACGGACGTGGACCGGGCTCTTCCCGGCTAAGGATTCGAGCGGAGCGCGAGGACGTGCCTCCGTAGTGATGTTTGACAGTTTGCCTGTCGGCTTAATCTGCCGCTCCACAGGATTAGTCCCTCTCCGGCTTGGAACCGGGCGGAGGCGTGGAGACGCTTCCTATTGACTTTGTACATTTCCTGTTTTTTCCCTTGACTGAGAGAAATAAACGAACCTTGGTTTTGAAATAGAACTTCGCTGTCTGAGTCTGCATTTGGGTCCTTGAAACACCCCACATCATAACAATCTGCTTGCATTGAAGAGAATCATTAAATAAAATAGCAACTCCACCTCCTTTCTTATGCGCTCTTGTTTCACTCATGAAACTGAAGTTGTGAGGTGTTGATTCAATAAGAACAGCTGCACTGTTATCTTGATTTAACCAAGTTTCAATTAAAAACTAAATGTCCAGTTTGTGCCTAACAATAAAATCATTGATTAAAAATGTTTTTCCTGACAGAGACCTGACATTGGTTTGGACTTGGAGCCAGTTTCGGTGGTGGGGCTGGAGCTGTACGTCGAGGAGTGGGGCGAGGAGTGTGTTTGGTCCCAGCAATTGTTAGGGGGGTCTGGGGCCCACAGGGAGCAGGACTCAAAAGCAGACTCAAGGCGAGGTAGATAGGTTCCACGTACAAGTTCTTTACTTCGAGTAGGGTTCGGTACACAGGAGAGGCACACAGGGAAATATCGCGGATACAATCCTCAAACATCTCCGAGACAAACTGGCACAGGACAAGGAGGAAACACAGACTAAATACACAGGGGAACGAGGCCCAGGTGGAAGCAATGAGGGCGGGCTTGTAATCACCCAGGAGGACGGCACACGAGAGAGGGGGGGTGTCTGAAACGAGAGACAAGGTGAGTGACAAACACAACAGGAACAGACTGTGGCAACAAACACTACCCAGAAGGTCTAGGCGTAACAGTACCTCCCCCTCCAAGGCCGGCACCTGACGGCCCAGGGTTCTCAGGGAACCTCAGGTGGAAGTCTCGGATCAGGTCCGGGTCCAAAATGTCGCTGGCCTTCTCCCAAGACCTCTCCTCAGGCCCGTATCCCTCCCAATCCACAAGGTATTGCCGACCGCGGCCGCGTCGGCGAACCGCTAAGAGCCGTTTGACAGCGTAGGTCGGCCCGCCATCAATGATTCGGGGTGGCGGTGGGGGTCTGGTGGCAGACCCCCACCTGCTCTCCTTGGCTGGCTGTAGCCGGGCCACATGAAATGTGGGGTGGACCCTCATGGGTCTGGGGAGTTTAAGTCTCATCGCCACTGGGTTAATCACCCTCGAAATTGGGAAGGGGCCCACAAACCGAGGGCCCAACTTGCGGCACTCCCCGTGAAGAGGGAGGTCACGTGTAGATAGCCACACCTTCTGGCCGACCCGATAGGTAGGGCCCCGGATCCTCCGTCGATCCGCCGTCCTCTTGTAACGAGTAGAGTTCTTGACGAGAGTCCGGCGGGCTCGGGCCCAGGTGCGTCGGCAACGGCGGACCACGGCCAAAGCAGAGGGCACCCGAGCCTCCCCCTCCAGGGCAGGAAACAAGGGTGGCTGGTAGCCATAGGCACACTGGAACGGAGAGAGACCAGTAGATGAGGAGGGGAGAGTGTTGTGCGCATACTCAACCCAAATGAGGTGTCTGCACCAGGAAGTGGGGTTGTGAGACACCAAACAGCGAAGGCCGGTCTCCAGCTCCTGGTTCAATCGCTCCGTCTGCCCATTAGATTGGGGGTGGTATCCAGAGGACAGACTGACCGTTGCTCCTAAGAGGCTGCAGAACTCCTTCCAGAACTTGGAAACGAATTGGGGCCCCCGGTCCGACACCACATCTGTAGGGAAACCATGGAGACGGAAAACATGAGACAGAACAGCCTCCGCCGTCTCCTTGGCGGAGGGCAACTTAGGCAGGGGAATGAAGTGGACCATTTTGGAGAATCGATCCACGACCGTAAGAACAGTGGTGTTACCCCCGGACAGGGTAAACCCTGTGACAAAGTCCAGCGATATGTCCGACCAGGGGCGATGTGGGACCGGTAGCGGCCGTAGGAGACCAGACGGAGGAAGCCGGGGAACCTTACTCCGCGCACACACCTGGCAGGCCGATACGTACTCTCCTACCTCCTTCTCCATTGCGGACCACCAGAACCGCTGCCTTATGACAAACATCGTCCTCCGAACCCCGGGGTGGCAGGAAACACGAGAAGAGTGAGCCCACTGGATTACCTGAGATCGGAGAGAAGAGGGGACAAACAGCCTGCCGGGGGGGCAACCCTTAGGGACAGAAACATTTGTGGTAGCCTGTCTCACCCTCTCCTCAATCTCCCATGTGACGGCCCCCACCAGGCAGGACGGGGGCAGAATGCAGGAGGGAGGATTGGGGGGGGCAACAGGGTCAAACAGCCGAGACAGCGCGTCCAGTTTGACGTTCTTCGAGCCCGGGCGATACGACAAGGAAAAGTTAAACCTATTAAAGAACAGAGCCCACCTGGCTTGACGAGGGTTCAGTCTTTTAGCGGTTCGCAGATATTCGAGGTTCTTATGGTCGGTCCAGACCAGAAATGGGTGCTCCGCTCCCTCCAACCAGTGCCGCCACTCCTCCAGGGCAATCTTGACAGCTAGCAGTTCCCGGTCCCCGATATCATAATTCCTCTCTGCAGGTGAAAGTCTCCGGGAGAGAAAAGCACAGGGGTGGAGCTTGTTATCCCCCGCTGACCTCTGGGAGAGTATCGCCCCAACCCCCATCCCCGAAGCGTCCACCTCCACCACGAACTGCCGCCGGGAGTCCGGAAGAGTAAGCACCGGAGCAGTGGTGAATGCGCCCTTGAGGCATCGGAAAGCAGCATCGGCGGCGGGGTTCCACTGAAACTTAACAGCAGAGGAAGTTAATACATGCAGGGGGGCTGCTACAGAGCTGAAGTTCCTAATAAACCTCCTATAGAAATTAGCAAACCCCAAAAACCGTTGGACCTCCTTGCGGTTGTTAGGGGTGGCCCAATCCGTGACTGCTCTGACCTTCTCAGGTTCCATCTCCACCTTGCCCTCAGACACCATAAATCCCAGAAATGAAACAGTGGACACGTGAAACTCACATTTCTCAGCCTTCACAAACAGCTGGTGGTTGAGAAGGCGACAGAGAACCTGCCTGACGTGACCCCGTGGGTCTCCTCGTCGGGGGAGAAGATCAGAATATCGTCCAAATAAACAAAAACAGAGATATTGAGGAGATCCCGCAGGACATCGTTCGCCAGGCCCTGAAAAACAGCTGGAGCATTGGTTAGACCAAACGGCATCACGAGATACTCGTAGTGCCCACTAGGGGTGTTGAAAGCAGTCTTCCATTCATCCCCCTCCCTAATTCTGACCAGATGGTAGGCATTTCTTAAATCAAGCTTAGTAAAGACCTTCGCGTCTTGTAACAGATCAAATGCCGACGAAATAAGAGGGAGGGGGTACCGGTTCTTGATGGTGATGTCGTTCAGGCCCCTGTAATCAATACAGGGACGGAGGGTCTTGTCCTTCTTGCCGACGAAAAAAAACCCAGCTCCCGCCGGCGATGATGATGGTCTAATCAGGCCTGCAGCCAACGCGGAGGTCACATACTCCTTCATAGCCTGTGTCTCCGGCGCAGACAGGGAGTAGAGTCGCCCTCTGGGAGGAGATGATCCCGGGAGTAGATCAATGGCGCAATCATACTCTCTGTGTGGCGGCAGAGAGGTGGCTCGGGCCTTATTAAATACCTCCTTAAGGTCATGGTAGCAAGCCGGCACCCTGGACAGGTCCGGGTAGTCGGAATCCAGTGGAGGCGCTGGCCGAGAGGTAGGTGGTGTAAAGTTCAGGGAAGTCCCTGTGGGGAAGCACCTGTCCGCACACTCCCTCCCCCATGCAATCACCGTCCCCGAAGCCCAGTCCAAATGGGGGTTGTGTAGGATCAGCCAGGGGTGGCCCAAAATGAGGGGGTGTTGCAGGGACTGGAACAGGTGAAAACAAATAGTCTCTGTGTGGTGGTCAGGGAAGGTTAGCTCTACAGGAGCCGTGCGGTGAGTTACCCGGCAGAGTAAGCGCCCATCGAGGGCGCTAGCTTCCAGGGGTCTGGGGAGGGAATGGACCTCCACCCCTAACCTGCAAGCCAATCCACTGTCCATCAGGTTTGCGTCAGAGCCGGAATCCACCAACACCTCCTGACTAAGAGAGGCGGTCGGAGAGGTGATAGACACACTGGGGAGTCTACGAGGGGAATCTACGGTAAGGGAATTTGGGCTTTATGGCAAAATTTAACATGGGGCTTAGTGGGCCACCGGCACTTTGTCGACACGGTGACAATGTGCCGGACAGACGGCCTACATCCCATGCAAACTTTGGGGAACACTTGGGCCGTTGAGGGCAGAATGTGTAGGAAGTGGTCAAATCCTATAGATGGCGCCCTTGACCAGTGGCTGAAAAAGTGGGAGGGGCCAGGCCCAAAGGGGTGTTTTGGGCCTTTCGGGTGGAAACCATGGAAACGGACGGGGAATGGACCGGTCAAGCTGCCAAACATGGAAATGGGCGGGGCATGGCCAAATGGGGCGATTTGTGCCTTTCGGGTGGAAACCATGGAAATGGATGTGGAATGGACCGGTCACGCTTCCAAATGGGCGGGGCATGGCCAAATGGGGCGTTTTCTGCCTTTCGGGTCCAAAGCCTTGGAAAACATGGAAACGGATCACGTATCACCATATGATGCCACAAACATGTCGGAATGTTCCTGAAAAAAAACAAAAACTTCCCAAAGGGCTACAGACTTCTCCTTTGGCATGCTGACTCGGGTCATCGGAGGGAGTGTGTGGTGCAAAATCCAGACAGTTTCAACCTTCTTTACCCGAATTATGGTCAATTGTTACACATTGCACAAATTGCACCAATTTCGGCCCCTGATCCTGTTTTTGGGCACCTTAACTTGGACCTACGACCTCTAGATTTGGATCATTTAACCTACACGACCCTCCCTTCATTCACAAAAACAATGTATTCCTTTATCTTGCTTTAAAGTATTTTTAATGAATTAAAAGACTCTTAATGATGTGTACATGTTGCTGTTTCTGTTGGGTGCAATAAAAACACTTGTAACTGGCTTATCATTCCATAATTGACATATGATGGACACAAGAGGACCCTCTTCAAGGTCCAATTGGATTCAAGTCATTAGCATGCCGCCAACAGGAGATAGCTTTCCAGAGGATCTGCAGATTTGCTGCTCGATGTGCTCATTCAAGTCATCAAGGGGAGTGTCTCGTTCAATTACAATACAGTTCCAACCCTTTTCTGAGAAGTTATGACATTCAATACTTTCCATTCAAATGTAGTCGGAATGTCCCTTTTTGGAAAATGGGCCATTTCGGATTTAGAACAAAGGTCAGTTTTCACTCAGTTTTCACTCTTTGGTTTCGGCGGGAGATTTTTGCCGGCCCCTAAAAACACAAATGACATTTTTGACATGTAATTGACAATTCTTGGAACATATTGAAGACTCTACTGGGATTGATTGGGTTTTGTAGCATTAGCACGTTGCTAACAGAAGATAGCTTTCCAGAGGGTCTGCAGGTTCTATTGCACCATTTTCACATTCACGTCAGCAAGGGCAATGTTGTCATGCAATCTCCCATCAAATTCAACCATGTTGTGAGAAGTTATGACAAGTTGAAGGATGGGCCGTTTGGGTAATCACTTTCCATTCATTTTATCCTTCAAAATGCACCCATTCAAATGTAGGCCAACTGCCCCTCTTCCCGCGCAGGCATGCTAAGTGCTAGGGAGTCCCATCCAACTTGAATGTGTCTCATTGGGGCCTGTCTACAACATATTAAAAAAGCAGGGCTCTGACATATTCAGAAGTAAAAATTTGTCTGATCTCATCAAGAGTACGACAGGGTGTACAGCTTATGGACGTGTACCCCATGCTGAAGTCTGAGTTTGATACAGGCAAAAATCAGTTCTAGATAATCTAGAGGGATTTTTTTTTCACGTGGCCTTATTGTAGGCCTTGTCCACAATGTGTGTGCACAATCTGGGGGTTCTAGGACCCATATTTGAGAAGTTATGGCCATTCTTGCATATGACAAAAAATAAGCGAATAAGGCCCCAATTAAGCCCAATTAAGCCCTTTGTGGGTGTTTTTGGGGACCTTAACTTGCAGCTATGAGGCCCAGATTATAGGTGTGTAATGGTGACGAGCCCCTCTTTGAAGCAGAAAAGGATTTAAAACCCTACCCCTTTTTAAAGTATAACAATTTTGAGAAAAGACTGGTAAAATCTGGATTTTGACCACTTTTTAATATTGGTCAATTTTCAAACACTTGTAAATGGCCTTCTTTGATGAAATTCAAATATGATACGAGGCCCAGATTATTGGTGTGTAATGGAGACGAGCCCCTCTTTGAAGGAGAAAAGGAATCAAATCTCTACTTTGAATTAAAGTGGACATTTAATAATAAATGCAAAATGCCATGAATCACTATGGGAAAACTGTACAGAATATCCCGTTGATATTCACACCATTTCATCTTGGGGCAGAGGTTGACTTAATGTGAAAATTTCAGCCTCCTAGCCCATTGTTTTCTAGGTGTCTTTAGGCAGAATTGAGTCAAAAGGCCGTAATTTCTACGTGTACGGAGTTTACCATAGCAGAAAGTGTACCATCGCAGAAAGTGTATGGAATTTCCCCTTGATTTTCATACCACATGGTCATTGGCCAAAGGTCGACTGACTGATAAACTTTCAGGGTCCTAGCCAATTGCTTTCTATGGGAATTTGGGCCGAGTTCGGTGAGAAATCCATAATTCACTATGGGAAAAGTGTTTGGAATTTCCCCTTGATTTTCATACCACATGGTCATTGGCCAAAGGTCGACAGACTGCTAAACATTCAGGGTCCTAGCTCATTGCTTTCTATGGGAATTTGGGCTGAGTTCGGTGAGAAATCCATTATTCACTATGGGAAAAGTGTTTGGAATTTCCCCTTGATTTTCATACCACATGGTCATTGGCCAAAGGTCGACAGACTGCTAAACATTCAGGGTCCTAGCTCATTGCTTTCTATGGGAATTTGGGCCGAGTTCGGTGAGAAATCCATTATTAACTATGGGAAAAGTGTTTGGAATTTCGCATTGAGTTTCATACCATTTAACGATGGGGCAAAGATGGAATGACTGTGAAAATCTCAGGGTCCTAGCCCATTGTTTTATGGGGTAATTAGGCCAAATAACTTTAAAATGAAGAAAAATGCCATACATTACTACGGGAAAAGTGTACCGAATTTCCTATTGATTTTCATACCACGTGGTTCCTGGCCAAGGGCCGACTGACTGTGAACATTTCAGCATGCTAGCCCATTGCTTTCTAGGGGTATTAACTGAACGTCTATTTAAACCAAATAAATGCAAAATGCCATGAATCACTATGGGAAAACTGTACACAATTTCCCGTTGATATTCACACCATTTCATCTTGGGGCAGAGGTTGACTTAATCTGAAAATTTCAGCCTCCTAGCCCATTGTTTTCTAGGTGTCTTTAGGCAGAATTGAGTCAAAAGGCCGTAATTTCTACGTGTACGGAGTTTACCATAGCAGAAAGTGTACCATCGCAGAAAGTGTATGGAATTTCCCCTTGATTTTCATACCACATGGTCATTGGCCAAAGGTTGACTGACTGATAAACTTTCAGGGTCCTAGCCCATTGCTTTCTATGGGAATTTGGGCCGAGTTCGGTGAGAAATCCATAATTCACTATGGAAAAAGTGTTTGGAATTTCCCCTTTATTTTCATACCACATGGTCATTGGCCAAAGGTCGACTGACCGCTAAATTTTCAGGGTCCTAGCCCATTGCTTTCCATGGGAATTTGGGCCGAGTTCGGTGAGAAATCCATAATTCACTATGGGAAAAGTGTTTGGAATTTCCCCTTGATTTTCATACCACATGGTCATTGGCCAAATGTCGACTGACGGTTAAATTTTCAGGGTCCTAGCCCATTGCTTTCTATGGGAATTTGGGCAGAGTCCAGTGAGAAATCCATAATTCACTCATCTCAACCAGTTCACCCAGTTCACCCAGTTCACCCATCTCACCCAGTTCACCCAGTTCACCCAGTTCATAATCTCCCATCAAATTCAACCATGTTGTGAGAAGTTATGACAAGTTGAAGGATGGGCCGTTTGGGTAATCACTTTCCATTCACAAACAAACACACACACACACACACCACACACAGACACATTGTTGTTTTTGTTGTGATTGTTGTGATTGTTATGTTGTGTGATACTTTTATATTATGGTATAAATAAAAATCTATATTTTTATTATCAATGTCCTGCTTATTCCACAAATAAGGTATTCAATTAAAATGACAGCAATTGCTACCATTCGGTTTGGGATTTTTGGCATAAACGAGAGCCCCATCAAATGTAGTTGGAATGACACTTTTCCAGTTATTAGGGTATAAAGGTGTAATGACTGTTGTTGATAAAATTAGCTTATATACAGTTTAAGTAGCATTTAGCTTATATGCAGCTTTAATTAGCAACTAGCTTATATACAGTTTAATTAATCACTAGCATATTTGTAGTTTTAATAACCATTAGCTTATGCAGCTCTATTAACCACTCATAAAGTGCCCACAGCACACACTAGGGCCAGAGAGAAGCAGGAGGGAGATTACTGACTTAACTGCGCCACAAAGAACAGGCCGCCATCTTTAGAGAAGATAAGGAAGGAACAATAGACAGAGATGCAGGGACAACGCCCTAAGTAGTTCTCTCTTGACAACTTGTTTCTCAGGTCCGCACTCATGCAACATTTCATGCACACTGATATAAGAAGACGCCTTCTGGGAGGGGCCAAGGTGAACGGACGTTCACGGCTTCCAACCAGGTTGTATTCACATACAAATGTGCTCCGCCTGCTACTTTGATTTTGACAAATGGACATCAAGGGGTGGAACCATATATTAAGCTTCACACTGCCGTGTTGAAGTGTGACTCATGGTGAATCTCTGCGAAGTTCAACCATTAGCACCCAAGCATGTTTGATTGCTGGGCTGAATAACTCTGTTGATAAATAAATCTATTGCTTTGATATAACTATACGCCTCTGAGAGCTTCTGTTTCATTCTTAAATCTGCTCTAAGTGTGAAAGACAGCTTTATTTTCACAACAAATTGGTGGAGGATGCGCAGGCAACTTTGATACAGAGCAATCGGATTGGAATGTTAACCGACCTCTCTATCTGTGATTTCAGAAACAAAATGCGAGTCTCCCCGGAGGCTGGGAGCCCTGGTATTTGCCACCAGGTCGTGCCTGCAGTTCGGGAACAGTCTGATAGTGTCGACACAACTAACAAGGTAGGCAGAAACCTATTTAACTGAATTCTGCATATTGTATTTATAGACATGATCCAAATTTTATCCGACTGACCGAACTGTGAGTATGGCATAGTCATAGAGTACTGGTAAAGAATAATCACACTGCTGCGGAGTTATTCAGCCCAGCCATTTGGGGGGTCTGTACATATGCGTGAATGAGTCCAGCAGAAAACGTTAGATAAAAGGCGAAAGATAACGCACCTGTGGCCTTGTAGATGTGAAGTAGGGTGAAACCCACACACGCGTGGATCACGAAGCACTCAAATCCATGCCACAAATAGCGTGATCTTTAACGTAATTTATAAGACGTTTTGGACTACGAAGAAACTGCATAACATGACGGGGATATATGTATATGTCATTGATGTCATTGATAAACTGTATTGAGAAAATTGACTGTGAAATTCCCGTATTGAGACCACCGAGTCCTCGGACATTAAATTTGGGTGGCGTTCAGTGTAAAATAGTATTATCTCTGCTTAGAGTAAGCTTGACGAAGTTTCTGGACGAGAGCACAGACTTTAAGTTTATCGGTGTGTAGTTGATAACGGACGAAGTTAAAGAACGTAACCAGAAGCGAAAAAGGACCAGCAGAGTCCTAGGTTACTTAAAGAGTATTAAAATTGTGTTGTTGATATACTGCGCTGATGGCGAAGTGGTGAACATAACGGTCTTCCACACGGTAGGCCCGGGTTCGATCCCCGGCTGTAACATGTATTTTATGATACGCAGCGACCGTTGTGATGTACTAAAATAGCGCTGTTTTGTTTTGTGTGTTGGTTAGGGAAAGAATTGTTTATTAATTGACTGTATTTGTAAAGATATTAATTTCCTTCGGGGACCGTGCTTGTGAATTGTGCGCATTTCAGAGACGGCAGAGTGTGATTTTAATTTGTGTTTATCATTTGACTGTGTTTGTTTGCTGAGAAGCAGTTTGTCATTTGTGCGGTGGCCAAGAGGTCAGTCAGCACAGCAGTCGGTTTGCTGAGTTTGAGTAAAAAGAAATTGCTGTTGAAATACACTGATGTCAAATAGTGTGTCTGAGAAAAAAAAAAAAAAAGAAATCTCCTTCGAGGACCGCGCTCGTGACTGATTTGTGATTCCAGAGACGGCAGTGTATGTTTTAATTTGTGTTTAGTATTGGACTGTATTTGTGAAACTATACACTTCCTTCTGAGACCGTGTTTGTGATTTCTGCGCATTTCAGAGACGGCAGTGTATGGATTCACTTTTGTTTGAATGCGTGTGCGTATTTGAGGCGTACATGAGAGAGCTGAGAGCTGCTGCTGAGTTGATACAAATGTTCGTGCGTTCCTAGGAGAGACAGACAGCTGAGATCTTGAATTGTGGTTGAAAATGTTCGTGTCAGTTGAGCAGAAAAAACACGCATTATACACAGGCGTTGCAATCACACACAAACATAAAAAACACTAGAATAGACTGAGAGACAGCTGAGGGTTAATATAAGTGTCAGCTTTATTGGAATAGTTACAGAGACTACAGGTTTATTGGAACATTGTGTTCCCTAGGGACCGTTAGCAAAGTTTATAGCGGAAAAAGCAGGGATCCATTCAGTCAGACAGACGCTGAGAAAAAAGGGAGGAAAGCATTCCTGATAACAAAACAGGTGCGACCGTAGGGAGTGTATCGGCTCCAAGGACAGAGAGCTGAAGAAATGGGCATATTAGTTGCCATACTAATCTGAGAAATTCGAAACCACGTAACACACACACCAGCACCTATCTAATTCAACTGCCCCTCTTCCCTCTCCATCCCCGCATCAGACACACACACCCGTACTAGACAAAGCACCCCCACCAACTTCTGATCCAGACGATTCAGATGATAGATGATCTAAAACATAGAGTTACAGCCATTGAATTAGTAATTCCAAAAACATAGAAGTTCACACCTAGCAGGGGTGAAAAGGGGGATTTGTAAATAAAATATATTCATTCACTGTTAAATAATATGCGTTATACTTGTAAAGCTTATATTGCGGAGTTGTGAGGTCACTGTAAGTAGGTAAAAAACGCCGAATGGGGCATTCCGTCACCCGTTCGCACGATAGGAACAGATAACAGTGACCCTGAAAGTAACACTTGCTTAAACCATCAGATTAGGGCATAAAACTGCCATCTTAGAGTGGGAGAAGAGTTTCTTTTTTATCTATTCACACAGAGACCTCGAAATAAGTTTAGAACTGTACTGATTTCGAAGGACATTTGACATGAGTTTTGGCTCTTTCTGTGGCCACTTCAGGAACTGCAACAAGAACAGTGGACAGGAGCTTTGGCTCCATCTGGTGGACATTTGGGAATACATATTTCAAATCAGTGAAAACATTGCAGAGGAGGAAGTCATGGCAACAAAAGTCACCACTTATCTGTGCAACTTGGAGAATGCTGTCCAGGATCAGAGCAGGATGAATGGAAGAAGCAGACATTGGCCGGTGGAACAACAAGCGTACAAAAGAATGATAAAGACATGGAAGGCTAAAGATATTTGGGATGGAGAACTGCTGAACTGTCCTCCCACTGAAGAGGAGCTGCAACAAATAAGCAAAGAACGCACTCAAGTGTCACTAATGAAGAGACAGCTGGCAGAGCTTGACGTGGCTCAAAAGACTGCTAAAGACAAAAAGAAGCAGCAAGGAGGAACTTTCTACTGCTACAACTGTGGAAAACCAGGCCACTACGAACGAAACTGCCGCTCGCGGGGTCAGCAACAACAACAAGGCTCACCACGTGGAAGAAGAGGAAACCACCAGAGAGGGAGAGGCATTCAGGATCCAAGAAGCCAGAATCAAGCTGAACAGCAATATCTTTCACCACATGCCTGGCAACAACAGAGACACTGCTGCAACTATTAGCCTCAAAAGAGAACCAAGGTCCAAACATGTAGGAGACAAGTCACTTTTCTGGGTCGCACTCTCTCATCCAGCGGCCCACAGCCCACAGCCCACAGCCCACAGAGAAAGCATCCTCCATCATGAAACACCTCATCCCCACTAGTTTGGACACAAGAAACAGAAGAAGCGTTCACCACTCTCACGCAGACTCTGTCACATGCATCGGCACTTCAAGAATTGACTATTCACTCCCTTTCCACCTAGATGTTTCTGAACAAAAAGGAGGGATGGTAAATGCAGTTTTGTATCAGAAAAAAGGGGGAGAAAGAGACTCATCAAAGAATCCTCCTAAGCAAAGAATTCACATTCGGAGCTGCAAGAAAATCGGAAAATTCAAATCAAAGAATCCTCCTAAGCAAAGAATTCACATTCGGAGCTGCAAGAAAATCTGAAAATTCAAAAAGAATGCACAAGATCACACATCGTCTATGAAACAGGAGGAATGTTGCTACAAAGGAGATGAAGGAAACACAGCATCCTATGCTGTGGTGAGACAATTCGAAGATCTAGAACACTCAATAGTAGCATCAGGTATCCTACCTCAACCAGCATCTGCGCAGCTAGCAGAAGTCGAAGCGCTCATACAAGCCTTGATAATAGCAGAAGGAAAATCAGTAAACATCTTCACAGATTCGGCTTAAGCACATGGAGCAGCTCACGTTGATGGGCCCATGTGGCGAAGAAGGAGGATACAGACGAAAACAGATGGTTCTGAAAACAGCCATACAAGAACCAGAAATCACTGAAGAAACACTGATTGAGATACAGAAGAAGGCTGGACCATACGAATGGTCCGAATGGCAAAGGAAAGGAGCAACAAAAGGAGAAAGTGGACTTTGGAGATCCCATGATGGCAGAGTGGTAGCACCAGCAGAATTGTGTGTCTCACTGATACCAGAAGCACATGGACCAACGCACGAAGGAAAGAAAGGAACATTACAAAGGATGCAAGCACTGTGGTGGCACCCACACATGGAAAGTATGGTGTCCCTCTTCTGCGACGAATGCACCACCTGTGGGGATCACAATGTGAAGAAACCGTACAAAACACCTATGGGCTCTTATCCTGTACCATCAGCCTGCTTCCAAGACATCAGCATAGACTTCACTGACATGGGACATGAAAACAGAGTACAAGGAAAAAGGTACATCTTGGTAATGGTGGACAGATTCTCAAAGTGGGTGGAGGCAATCCCAACTAAAAGAGAAGACGCACAGACAGTAATAAAGTGGCTGCAAACACAACTGATACCTCGCTATGGGGTTCCTAGATGCATAAGGTCCGATAATGGTTCACATTTCAGTAATAAGCATTTGCAGGAAGTGGAAGCCAGACTAGGAATCAGACATAGGTATGGATCAGTGTATCATCCACAGTCACAAGTTTGGTAGAGAGGGCAAATTAGACGCTAAAATCAAAAATAGCGAAAACATGTGTAGCATCAAAGCTGACATAGGTTGAAGCTTTACCACTAGCTCTAATGGCAATGAGGAGCGCAAAAGGAAATGAGACGCATCTTTCACCACATGAGTTAATGACAGGGAGGCAAATGCTAGGTCCTCCAAGAGACGGTAGTCATATTCCTGCCCTAGATGTGCAGCAAGTAGAAATGAAGGCATATATGACTGCATTAATCATTCTCACGGAGGCTCTCTCCAAACAGGTCCAGCGAACCAGTGCAGCTGACCAGGAAAAGGTAAAAAATCTCATCCGAGAGGGTGACTGGGTCAGGGTCAAAGTTCATAAGAGAAAGTGGACTGACCCCAGGTGGACAGGGCCGTACGAAGTGAAGGAGGTTACTTCACACTCGGTCCAAGTCATAGGTAAAGCAGGAGCACCTTGGCACCACCTGTCACACTGTGCCCCAGCACCTGAGCCGTCCAGACCTCTAGCAGAGGTCCGAGGTAATCTGACGCAAAATGCATAATTTGTTTTGTAATTTGTAATTTGACTTTTCAGCAACCACCAACAGGTGATCCAATTAGCTACAGGACATGGAAACGACAATGTTTGGTTAAATTGGATTGTTGATAATGCTATAAAAACAAAATGGGTGGCTGTGTAGCTTGTGCTGCAGCTAGACCAGCTATGTTCACCGAACCAGCACCACTATATCCTGAATCTGACCCAACAGGATACGCGTGCATGACAAATATGACTAAAATGGCTACTCCACCAAATTGCACGACTCTGGCATCCATATTTAAAGTACAAAACCTGACCCAACGCAGACGCAGACATATCTTAGCAAAAAGAGCAGCTGGAACTGAGTTCAGTCTGGACAAAGGTCCAACCTACATAGATGCAATCGGAGTGCCCAGAGGAGTGCCTAATGAATACAAATTGATAGACCAAATTGCAGCAGGTTTTGAGAGTATCATGAGTATAATTCCATGGATAACAGTGAATAAAAATGTTGATCGTATCAATTATGTGCATTACAATGTTCTTCGTTTGGCTAATCATACTAGGGATGCAATAGAGGGTCTGGCTGAGCAGCTGGCCCCAACTTCTTTGATTTCTATGCAAAACAGAATGGCTTTGGAGCTTTTGCTCAATGTTTGGAGACCTGTGTTGCACTATCATCCCCAACAACACTGCGCCGGACGGTTCAGTCACAAAAGCACTGAATAGTCTGAAGGCACTGTCAAAAGAAATGCAGGAAGCATCAGGTGTAAACAATCCATTTGGAGATTGGATGGAAAACATGTTTGGAAAATGGAAGCACCTGATCTTGTCAATAGCAGTGTCAGCGGGTGTGTTCATTGCAATACTGGTGTCATGTGGATGTTGTATAATACCCTGTATTCGTTCTTTGGTTGGCCGTCTTATCACCAATGCCCTCTCCAAGGAACCACCACCACCCCCTCCTTATGGAGCTTACCCAGTATGGGAAGAGCAGAACAGCCTGGTAGGGTCAGGAGAGGCAGAGGCAGACACAAGCGTGTGAACAGGGTAGGAAGGTTAAGAAAGTGACGTCCTTCAGACGTCAAGAGAGGGATTTGTTGATAAAATTAGCTTATATACAGTTTAAGTAGCATTTAGCTTATATGCAGCTTTAATTAGCAACTAGCTTATATACAGTTTAATTAATCACTAGCATATTTGTAGTTTTAATAACCATTAGCTTATGCAGCTCTATTAACCACTCATAAAGTGCCCACAGCACACACTAGGGCCAGAGAGAAGCAGGAGGGAGATTACTGACTTAACTGCGCCACAAAGAACAGGCCGCCATCTTTAGAGAAGATAAGGAAGGAACAATAGACAGAGATGCAGGGACAACGCCCTAAGTAGTTCTCTCTTGACAACTTGTTTCTCAGGTCCGCACTCATGCAACATTTCATGCACACTGATATAAGAAGACGCCTTCTGGGAGGGGCCAAGGTGAACGGACGTTCACGGCTTCCAACCAGGTTGTATTCACATACAAATGTGCTCCGCCTGCTACTTTGATTTTGACAAATGGACATCAAGGGGTGGAACCCTATATTAAGCTTCACACTGCCGTGTTGAAGTGTGACTCATGGTGAATCTCTGCGAAGTTCAACCATTAGCACCCAAGCATGTTTGATTGCTGGGCTGAATAACTCTGTTGATAAATAAATCTATTGCTTTGATATAACTATACGCCTCTGAGAGCTTCTGTTTCATTCTTAAATCTGCTCTAAGTGTGAAAGACAGCTTTATTTTCACAACACTGTGAACATTCCAGCCACGTAGCCCATTGTTTTCTGGGGGATTGAGGCAAAATAATGTCGAAATAATGTCAAAATGCCATAAATTATTATGGACAAAGTGTACGCAATTTGCCTTTGATATTCACAATATGTAATCTATGGGTCACGGTTGAATTACTGTCAAAATTATAGCGTCCTAGCCCAAAGGGTTGTGGAGATATTCTGCTTCCTAGTCTAAAGGTATTTAATGTAATCTAAAAAAAAAAAATCTGATTTCACCTGAATGCATCTAAACATCAACCAATGAGAACAGAGCCCTGCCCAGCCCATCCCATCCCAGTGTGACCCTCTACAGGTTTGCCTCATTTCAGAGCAGACCACTGAGAAGGTAAGTCTGATTTCCATCTGCTCCCATCCTCCTGGTAATTTCATGGCTAAATGTCTGAATGCCTGGGCTGATTATCTGCTAATTGTTAATTCAGTAGAAGTGAAGTAATTATGAGTGTAAACATGTAATTACATAGGTGGCTGTAATTCCACATGTCACATGTGGGCTTCTGTGCAAGCCGCCATTTTGTGCTTCAGAGTGTGGCTTCACTGCTGTTCATTGACTAACAGATTTAGTTGTGATAAAAGTCCAAGTTAAACTGCTGAAATATCGTTAAAGTGTAGTTTATATTTAAACATTAATTAAATGATTGATTTATGATTTAAATTTGTTTTAAATAAGTTTAATATTGTCAATAAAGCTTATTTTTGGTTAATATAGTCATTTTTTCAAGAAAGTAGTAAGAAGTTTTTTTCCAAAGTATTTGTTTTTCGAAGTATTCTTTTCCAAAGTACTTCTTTTTCGAAGTTTTTTTTCCAAAGTATTTGTTTTTCGAAGTATTCTTTTCCAAAGTACTTCTTTTTCGAAGTTTTTTTCCAAAGTATTTGTTTTTCGAAGTATTCTTTTCCAAAGTACTTCTTTTTCGAAGTATTCTTTTCCAAAGTACTTCTTTTTCAAAGTTTTTTTTCCAAAGTATTTGTTTTTCGAAGTATTCTTTTCCAAAGTACTTCTTTTTCGAAGTTTTTTTTCCAAAGTATTTGTTTTTCGAAGTATTCTTTTCCAAAGTACTTCTTTTTCGAAGTTTTTATTTTTCGAAGTAGTTTTTTTTTAAGTTTTTATTTTTCGAAGTTTTTTTTCAATACCTTTCTTTCTTTTGCCTTACTTTATCTTTCAGATGACGAGACCAAAGCTCGTGACCGCTTGCCCACTTTGCTCAAAGGTATATGCAGCCATGCCCCATCACCTGAAAAGGGGGCACTATGTTATCAACCTTGAGGAGCGTAAAATACTGCTGGCCCTCTCAACGGGAAGGGTCAACATCCGTCACGAAAAGTGTCCCGTCTTGGGCTGTCCCTACGAGAGCTCTAGACTGGACAAACACCTGTACCAGGGCCACCCGGAGCTGGACAAGGATGGAGTGAAAAGCAAGCTGAGTACAGCACATTACTCGGCCAGTGTCAAGCTGCTGGGAAAGCTCCGGGAATCTAACCCGGCGATTCCCATGGTGACGATGCTGGACCTGGAGCCCGAGGACATTGACGAGCACATGCTCACAGAGGAGGAGGTGGAGGAAGAGGAGGAGGCTTGTGACAGACCTAAATGCCTGCAAAGATGTGCAGAGATGGGTGATCTGAAGAAGAGGCTTGGGCGAGTGGAGCTCGAGCTGACACAATCGCTGAAGCTCAACCAGCGGCTCATCAGGCAATCACGTGGAAAAAACGTGGAAGCAAGTGATGCAGGCACACCTGCCAAGTCCGAGGAATCTGCGCAACGAAAAAGGAAGGCAGTGACCGATGAGGATAGCGATGAGACGGATGACGACACCCAGGTGCCCTACCAGGAGTCGGGCAGCTCCTGCTTAGAGGACGAGATGGACGATCTCGTCGAGGAGGAGGCCTTCACCCTCAATTTGGAAAGTGTAAGTAAAGATATGTTGTTTAATAAAGTACATGACAGTTGTGTGAAAAACAAACCTTGAATCATCAATGTATTTTTCTTTGTGCTTCCTCAACAGACTCCACAGAAGATGGCCCAGAGACAAATGTTAGCATTCGTGAAGCTCAGCCCGCTAGTGAAGACTGCCAGGGAAGTTTCTGAGAGGGCCAGACAGCGGGTCACGAGGTCGCGAGTGAACAGGTCACTCCGGCTTAACCTCGCCAACAAGGACATAGACCAGTCCCACGCACACACACACACTGATGAGTGATTGATTGTTGTGATTGTTGTGATTGTTCTGATTGTGCTGATTGTTCTGTTTGTTTTTATAGATAATGTTAAATTTTAAATTGTGATTGCTGTGATTGTTCTGATTGTTCTGTGTGTTTTTATAGATAATGTTAAATTTTAAATTGTGATTGCTGTGATTGTTCTGATTGTTCTGTGTGTTTTTATATTATAGAATAAATAAAAATTGATATTTTTACTATCAATCAATGTCCTGCTCATTCCACAAATAAGGTATTAAATAAAAATGACAGCAATTGCTGCCATTTGGTTGGGGATTTGTTGCTAATTCAATGACATTGCCTCACTTTGCTTGAGATACCAAAATTTGAGGGGCTAGCCCCACCAAACTTGGTGTGTGTGTTCATATGAAGCCACAGACCCTGTCTACCAAATGTAGTGGCTGTAGAACATTTAGATCAAATTGCACAAGTGCATTTCATGTCATCCAACACCATACTGCCCGAATGGCAACTTTTGTCCCAAAAATATTGTTCCGGTACAATTTAACGCTGATCCAAGATATCTACGTTTGAGGGCGAGATATTGAACGGTTGAAGAGATATGGCAGTTTAAAATGTCAATCCTGAAGTCCGCGGAGGTGGCCCTCGAATGTCCCTTTCGGTCCGATTCGTCGCCCCAAATGGCCCGATTTGACCCATTCGGCCCCCCAAATGCCCCTTTGTGTCCCCGGTGACATGGGGCCTATTCTGCCATTCCGGGGACATTTCCCCTAATGTCCCTTTGTGTCCCCGGTGACATAGGGCCTATTCTGCCATTCCGGGGACATTTCCCCTAATGTCCCTTTGTAGGCCAAATGGCCCGTCCCGAATGGCAGTTTTGTTCCCAACTCGGTTTTGGGCGTTTGCCCCCTGGTGGTCGCAAAACATAAAGGGACATTCGGGCAAACGGGTCAAAAACTTTGGAAAATCATAACTCGCTGACCGGAGGTCCCAAGGGAACGCCGTTCCCCCACCTGAGACCTGCCACCCTGCCCTACGGGACGAGCACCTCCTTCGGTCCGTTAGGTCCGGGCCAAAAGGAGCAAATTTTATCCTTCTCGCTAATACAATTGTACTCAGACTGTCCCGGAGTGACCTAAGGCCGGACAGGGTTGTACGGCTCACCAATGTCGTCCTCATTGGTAAGCCTGGTCTTTTACTGGACATGCGGCAATGAGGTGGCCCCTCTGTCCGCAGTAGATGCACCTGCCCTCCCGTAGGCGACGCTGCCGTTCCTCAGCAGTCAATCTGGTCCTTCCAAGCTGCATGGGTTCCTCAGCGGGGAGGTGGGGGGCGGAGAAGCCAGGAATGGCAGGAGGCCTAGAGGCTGGGTTGGTACAGAGATTGCTGGGGAATGGGTTCCGGTTGAGACCCGGCCCAGATCTCCCGAGGTGAAACGGAGGGGCTGACAAGCTAAAAGGGCGGCTAGGTCTCTCTCTCCTAAGCTCCCCAAGACGGCTCTCTAGTCGTACTGCGAGGGCGATTAAGGCATCCAGACTCTCCGAGTCGTCCCTCACTACTAGCTCCCCCCTCACCGGGTCATTAAGACCTCTGAGAAAAACCCCCTGAAGAGATATATCTGACCACCCTGACCCCTGTGCTATAGTTCTGAAGTCGATGGAAAACTCCGCTATGCTCCGGGATCCCTGCTGTAAGGAAAGTAGACGTGAGGCAACGTCCTTACCGAGAACGGGGTGATCAAAAACCTTCCGCATCTCCTCTGAGAAGCACTGGAAGGAGGAACTAGTGTGAGACTGACTCTCCCATATGCTAGCAGCCCAGGCTAACGCTCTCCCAGTAAGTGACCCCATAACAAACGCGATCTTAGCTCTGTCCGTCACATATCTAGAGGGCTGCTGGTCGAATACTAAGGAGCACTGCATAAGAAACGACCTGCATGTCCCCAGGTCTCCAGCGTAGCGCTCCGGTGCTGGGACGTGGGGCTCCCGGGCCCCAAAGATGACCCCGACAGGAGTCACGGCGTCCGGGGCAGCATCCGGATGGACCTGTTGTCCCAGCTGGTTCACGTCAGCAGCAAGGGACTGGAGGGTCCTCATCATGTCCCGGAGAAGCTGGTCGTGTTGACCCAGGAGAGCGCCTTGTGCGGCGAGGGCTTCACGTAGAGGCACGGAGTCCGCTGAGTGCATCGGTTTGGCCAGTTTGTACTGTTAGGGGGGTCTGGGGCCCACAGGGAGCAGGACTCAAAAGCAGACTCAAGGCGAGGTAGATAGGTTCCACGTACAAGTTCTTTACTTCGAGTAGGGTTCGGTACACAGGAGAGGCACACAGGGAAATATCGCGGATACAATCCTCAAACATCTCCGAGACAAACTGGCACAGGACAAGGAGGAAACACAGACTAAATACACAGGGGAACGAGGCCCAGGTGGAAGCAATGAGGGCGGGCTTGTAATCACCCAGGAGGACGGCACACGAGAGAGGGGGGGTGTCTGAAACGAGAGACAAGGTGAGTGACAAACACAACAGGAACAGACTGTGGCAACAAACACTACCCAGAAGGTCTAGGCGTAACAGCAATGACCAGCTCTTTCATGTGGTCAGTGAACTCCAGGTGGGGGGAGAGTGTGAGAGAGGAAAGGGACCTGGATGGAATTTGGGGGGTGGAAGTAGGTGCTGGGGAGGGAGGTAAAGACTCCTCGTCTAGGAAGGGTAGGGAAAGTGGGAGACCGGAGGCGGTCCCTGATGATGAGGTTGGAGACTCCTCCTTTTGGCTGTCGCTAGGCGGGGTATCCTTCCCGTAAGGTCTCCATGGCGATGCTGTGTGGTTATCTCTTGTTTAGACTCCTCTTGTGTCTTGTCCTTGGCAGTAGGGACAGACGGGTGACGCAGGGAGAAAAACAGGTTCGAGGTAAACAGTTTTACCCCTGACTTGTTCAGGCAAACTCCATGTGCCTTAAAAAGATGTCTGCGCTCCCAGAAAAGGTAGAAATTGTTGATAAAATGTACTGAATGGTCAGCACATGCAGTTGACAGCCATCTGTTCAGTGCAAACAGCCTGCTGAATCCTTCATCTCCTCCTCTGACTGGTGGGAGAGGGCCACTGATAAACACCTCAGCCTTGACAGAGCTGACTGTGTTTAACAGATCAATAAAGTCTCGCTTCAGAACTTCAGACTGTTGTTTCACAATATCACAGCTTCCTGTATGCACGATGATGTTTTTCACCGTGGGATAGTCAGCCACGGTGTCCAGGATTTTGTCTCTCATGTCAGAGACCATATCTTTCAGAAAGCGGAGTATTTTGGTAGTACACAGATTTACCTTCTTCAGTTGTTTTCACCAGATTCTTCAAATATGATTTTATATATTATGCTATTTAACACCACAGTGTATCATCCTAAACTCACCTAAAAACCCAAACCCATCTATTTATTTTGATTTCTTCTCTCCTCTCGCTTTTATGTTCTTTGAATGTAGTTCATACTTAATGTACATTCTGACAACATATTTAGTTGCCTTTGTATTTGTTAGAATGTACAAATTATCCTCAATATGTACACATAGGTGAATACATATATATATATATATATATTAGGGGTGTAACGGTTCACAAAAGTCACGGTTGGGTTCGGTACGATACAGTGGAGCCACGGTTCGGTACGTTTCGGTACAGTAGAAAACTATAAATGCCAGAGAAATGTACTTTATTTTAAAATATATTTATTCATTACAACTACATCATAAAGTTATTCTTTGACTTTGAACAATGATGGAACTATACCTGAGTGACCCATCTTCTGGAGTGTCTTCTTAGCAACACATAAGCATAAAAAACAAAAACTGCTCCTTAATGTTATGTAGTATTGTTACTTACATCTTGCAAAAGAGATTTTTAATCTCAATGGGACTACCTGGTTAAATAAAGGTTTAAAAAATATATATATATATATATATATATATATATATATATATATATATATATTTTTTTTTTTTATTCAAACGTATTCGGTTCGTCATGCGTACCGAACCGTGAGCCTCGTACCGAACGGTTCAATACGAATACGCGTATCGTTACACCCCTAATACATATATATGTATGTATGTATGTATGTATGTATGGATATTTATTCGACAAAAAACACATGATTATTTCATAAAATATGATGCATTGCTCTAGATTAAAATACCTGATCGTTTAAAAAATATGTCCATCACCTATAGATAATAAAATGTATTTATGATCAAATAATATATTATATGCAATGTCTCCGCATAACTTTTCATACTTTTGTGTACATTTTCTGTATGAATGTGTACTGCAGTATTCCTACATATCATGGGGTATCTTTACAGCGTGTCATCAGAAGATATTAATACTTCTTCAATGGGCAGTCAGTACAGAACGTTCATGTTGAGCATCACATCAGGAAAGAAACAGCAAAGCACATGTAGCATGTAGCACCCCTCCACAGTATGACGTGGGCCTCCTCGCCTCTTTGATGCAGTCTAAAGTATTCAGCTGTCACTGCTGAACTAGCCAGCCCAAACTACAAGTACACAAAGTATGCCGTCTCTGATCTCACTCACTCCCCAGGTCGTCCTGATGAAGCAGTAGTAGCTGAGCGTGACTTCGTGCTCCTCAGCTCTCCTGTTGCTATTTTGGCATCTGGCTGCTGTTATTTGTTTGTTTGCCCGGAGTCGGTTCCGCTGGGCCGCCTTTCCTCCAGCGTGTCACGACCAAACGTCTAAGCGAGCTAACGGGAGGCCTCACGGGGTCTGGGAGTGCACGTGTGTGTGTGTGAGAAAGAGAGGTTTTATTGTGTCCTTCAACAGTGTGTGTATCAGCGTAAACAAGAGGGAGTGTGTGTGTGTGTAGGCACAAGTTTTGTCAGTATTTAATTTTGTGCACACTTGCGTGTATGCCTGCAGGCGAGTGTGTGTGTTGGAATTCAGGTTCCCCAGGGTCAGACTGAAGGGCTTAGTGCAGTAAAAGTACTGTGGCAGGTGAACCTGTCTACGAACTAGCCGGGTGAAACCAAACCAGCGTGGGCTAAGAGGAGGGAGGGTGTGTGTGTGTGTGTGTGCATTTAGTTTTAACCAGACAGCCAGTTGTGATGTGAGCTCGTACACTCAGACGCTGATAGGAGAGCGTAGAGTGTAAGTGAAGGTAATTATCTTTCATTCAGGGATATGAACACGTCTGCTGTTACACTTTCAACATTTCTCTCCAACGTGACCACTGCCGATCAGGAGCGTTACACCAGTGTCGACGTGTTGGTCTCTGGAGTAATTGGATTTGAAATGAAGCCTCTGTGTCAGCCCATCAGTTTCATTTGGACCGAACCCAACCGTAATATGTTTTTGGTGTCCTGAGTCTGCTATTGGCTCCTATGTCTGTTGCAGTGGCGGCTGGTGGAACATGTTCTAGGGCCATCCTATCAATTTCAGCAAACATCCCAGTATGATTTAATGCAAACAAATTAAGTATCAAACACGCATTATTACTTGGCAGTTAAATATTTAACATTCATTCCAACACGAAAAAAAGCAGTAAATAACACTGATATAATATAATATGTTTATGTATTGAGATGCCCCTATGGACCTTGTTATAGGAGGTAAAGATCAGGAGAAGTAAACATGAAGTGTAATTATGAATACTGATGTTAAATTAAGCTATGATGAGTTTTCACTGTTAATTTAACATCTCTATTACATGTTGATGCCTCCATGACCAAGTTAAGCAGATGAGACTGAGGACAGCTATGTAGAAGAAAAGATGTTCACTTTGCATAATATGTAGCTTCACAGAGTTCTCCATGTGTGTCCTGTTGTTCTCGTTTCCTTACCTCCTCATCCCTCACTCCCTACCCTGGTGTTCTCATGTTTCCTTACCTCCTCATCCCTCACTCCCTACCCTGGTGTTCTCATGTTTCCTTACCTCCTCATCCCTCACTCCCTACCCTGGTGTTCTCATGTTTCCTCACCTCCTCATCCCTCACTCCCGTAACTGTCCGTGCTGGATCTGTCCCCGTTGTTTTAAAAAGCTAAATAAATGATTAGCATTACGTCATCCAGCTAGCCAAACCTGTCTGGTACAGCTAGTAGTGAAGCTTCACATGTAGTCTGCTGTCTGATTGTGAGGTCAGGCTGATCTGATATCAGCTCTTTAGCTGCAGAATCTCCGTCAAAGTTCTCCTCTCAAACGGGTCTTGGAGGAGGAGTGCTCGTGCTGGCGCTCACGTGTAGAGACTTCTCCTGACGAAAACGCGCAGCGAGGGGGGCCTGATCGTTCTGGCCCCAAGCTGAATCTATTTGAGGGCGCTGATTGGCTAAATTGTATGTCACTCATTTATATCTTTAATCAGCAATTGGCTAAACTGCTTCATAGATCTGCCTCTTTTGGGCCAAAACGTTTAGGCCCCCCTAGTTGCGCGTTCTCAGAGTGTCGTGCACACAGGCGGAGAGGACGAGCAGGAAAAGCATATATTTTGCACAGATATCATATTTTACACACATTACTGGGTACATTCCATAGTTCAAAAACACAAATATTGACAATTTGTAGAATTTGATTATTATAATTTTTTTTTTGTGTGGCTCATGGTGGGGCCAGGCCCCATGGCCCTCTATTGACCAGCCGCCACTGGTCTGTTGACTCTAGTCTGACACGTTATGCTGCTAATAATCTACTTTATTGTCTTAATGCCCTGCTGCTGCTACAAAACACTCATTCTGATCCTTGATCAGCTAAAGAAAGATTTGAAATGTTCATTTATTTATTTATTTATTTAAAAGGGACCATGTACAGTTTAAACATAAATGTCTCCATTTGATGCACTGTAGCAGATTATAGCTCAAGCTAATTTGCATCTGCAGTCCCTTGACAGGTCAAACAAGGACAGAACAACAACACAGTAAAAGGAAAAGACATAATACAGAGATATACCACAAAAAACATACAGGACACCCAACACAACACTACACACAAATAGCACATCAAAAATGAATGTGTGTCAATAAAATGAAATCATAAAAGACCACAAGAATTGAGGTCAGTGTGTGCAGTGTTGTGCAGTTTTTAAAAGACTTTTCAAGTTGGCTTTAAAAGTGCTAATAGTGCTGCAGCTCCTCACAGCTTCAGGTTGTTCCACTGCTGTGCTGCTGTTACAGAGAAGGCTGATTGACCAAAAGCAGTGCGGCGAAATGGTATAGTACAGTCTCGTGTAGAGGATATTCTCGCTGATCGAATAGAAGTTGCTGAGCGAGTATATACAAAGTCGCGGAGTGGAGGAGGGGCCAAACCATTTAAAAGTCTATAGACCAGGCACACATTTGAGAACAATCTAAAATTGTTAAAGCTCAGTAAATTATGCTTCTCCAGTACCCTACAATGGTGAAAGTGCAACGGCCTTTTGTCCAGAATTTTTATTGTTTGCTTATATGAAGATATTCAAAATGACACCACAGAACATCAGGGAGCTTCAAACACAAACAGTGAAGTAGAGTAGAGTGTGTGTGTGTGTACTCGCCCCCAGTAACAACGATATCCTGTCAGCCTGCAGCATCACAACAGGATGAATCCTTGTTACTGATGGCGACGCATCACCATCATTTAGGACGACAGTCAGTCTGCCTGTCTGTCCGTCTACAGGCTGACTGACAGCAACTCCAGCCAGCTTCACAGCAAGCGATGATACTGACCTGCACAGAAACAGAGACGGAGAGGGACGTGAGAAGGAAGCTTCAGTTTCAGACAAAAATAGAGAAAAGGAAATGGAAACGAGTGGGACGAGGACAAATACGGAGAAAGAAAGATGCAGAAACGATAGTGATACATATCACACCAGTTTATTATGTTGCTGATAAAGACTCCTGGATCTCCTGTTCCTAAAGTCAAGGTTAGGTCCAAAGGTGTCTAGATAAGCACAGAGTACAGCACAAAGACCACGATGTGTCATGTATTTCAGGCATTACAACTGGTACAATGAACCAGTGAAAGATCCTCCCTACTGAGCTTTTATGCCTCTTTTAGTTTACGTAGAGAGCTGGTGGAGACCAAACCAGAGCTAAAAGGGGAGTGTTTTCATTTTGTTCAATGGCAAAAGAAGCTGTAACTGCAGCATGTTTGCACTGCTTAACTAGAGATGTATTAATTCAATTTGATAACAGTTTCATTGATCAGTTTCCCGATCGATAAATCAGCTCCAGAGACTTCGTCGTCCAATAAAAACATTAGTATTCCCAGTTTACTGAGCCTCATTAACACGCTGACACTTAGTTTTAGTCGCTGCTGCACTCTTTTCAATTTACACTCAATCAACTGTATTGATCTGAGAACTAAGATTCACCATCTACGACGACAGAGGCTGTGCATATTCACACACACACACACACACACACACACACACACACACACACACACACACACACACACACACACACACACCTACACACACACAAAGGGGTAAAAAGAGAGGAAAAGAGCAAAAAGAGAGCCGGAGAAACTCAATCCATCCGTCACCTTTGAGAGCGAGTGACCTGTGTGTGTGTGTATGTGTCAAGGGAAGGGAAACTTAAATCAACAATTAAGGTAAATAATTAACGAGCTTAACAATGTATTATTAATGAGACTGACGGCCTAATTGCCCTCCGCTTAAAACAGACAGACAATACCTGAAGATAGATAGATAGAGGGAGCAGGGACGGAGGTGAAGCCAAAGAAGACAACAGAAGAAGAGAGGAAGAGATAACGAGAGAAGAAACTGGGATGATATAATGTTATTAGACCGGTGGAGCCAAAGAAAGATGGAAAAAAGAGAGAAAAATATATGAAGAGAAGATAAATATAAGTGAACGAAAGGTTTTTGATTCAGGGAATGAAAACTGAGAGACGAGGTGAAGTGACGGATAAATGGAAAGACAATACGTTGGAGAGACGGAGAGGCAGAAGATGGAGGGATAGAGGACAGGAAGTAGAGCTTGTAGTGTGGACAGAGAAAAATAGAAGAAGTAGATGAGAGATTAGCAGAGACGTACTGGGCAGAATGATACACTGTTCAACAAGAAATAGGTCCAGCTTGCAATTTCTCTGAAACTATACATGGGTGTTTGTTTACTCTGGTTGTGTACGGACTAAACAAACATGATAATGGCGGGTGTAGACAGAGCCAGGCTAACTGTCCCCCCTGCTGCCAGTCTTTATGCTAAGCTAGGCTAACCACAGCTTGACCCCATCTCTGTACTTCACTCACAATCATTTAACTAGTAAGGACCCTGGTCTGGTGTACAGCTACATGTATTTAACCAAATTCAATTGTTCCATCCATCACTTTGGTATTATGGGATTTATTCTCCATTTTACATTGAAACGCACCAAACTTTGTAATCCTTCGTGATTCTTTGAACTGTATGAAATCTGAAGAATCAATAAAGAAACCAAAGGCTCTCTCTCTCCTCTCCTCCACTCAGTGTGTATCGAGTTGCCCAGACGGAGGCCTGTTCATTGGGACTACAAGCAGTGTGTGTATGAACCAGCCCGGGCCTTTTAGCACGATCTACTCACTATTGGATTGAGATCAAGTTGACTGCATTACCACCTGGTAACATCTCTACACAGCAAAACACATGACTCTATCAGTGTGAGCGGCTCACTGATGGTCCGTTTCAGTTTGTTCTATTCGAACACATCTGGATGTTACTCCCAGCTGTTCAGTCTTCTTCCAGCCAAAGCTACTGTGAAAATGTCAAAGCCCTGCATGAAACAGTGTTACTTAACGCTTGTTCCTCACACGTTTGGCTTTTCAGTCGTTTAGCTTTCTTTCTTTTTTGTGATCTTTTATTTTTTGTACGCGCATACATAAACTTTTCAAAGAGTTACATTGCAATTATGATTCCATGGTACATTTAGTTGCTTTTGTGAATTGCATTATTCATTTATTTATTATTAATATAAATTATTGTAATGTCTTGTAACATTCAATTGTTGGTCAGTGTAGGATAAATATCTTACTTACAGGTAATGTGCAATAATTCAACATGACTCAATGTCTGAAGAGATGCTTTTTTCATGAATTATCCATATTAATTCTCTGAAGGTCAGTATTAATCCACTGAAGCTGTAAGCATGTGTGGTGGTTACCAGCCTGGTTTTAAAAAGTACATGAATGTATGGTGTATTTATTCATGAATCTTTGGTAGTTCTGATCAGAACTGATGTTGGTTAACGAATGAACGAGGACACTAATATCAATATATAGTATTTTTTGAAACTGACATTTGTTGTCCTCTAAGGACATCAGAGCAACTTTTTTTAAAGGGATGCACAAGGGTTGAATGAAATCATATTATATTTGAATTATTCGTGATGATTATCTCTCTCGGTTAAGTGTAATAATAATAATTTGTAAATGAAGTGAAATGCAATGAAATTTGTAATAAGAATTTCAGAAGAGCGTCCCAACAATGCAAGTGATTCCACACCTGTTTTTCTTTGATTTAAAAATATTTTTGCGAACCATTATTTTACTTGAAGATTTTAACACAATATGAATCTTATTTTATCAGTGTATATTATCTATTAAAAGCTTTATGAATCACACATTTGTTAAAAGCTTTTTTCATGCTACCTCACTAAATCAAACACTAAAATGTATACTTTTTTCACTGTTTCAGTGTATTTCTAATGGAACTACAGAAATACTAAAGCTTAATATTAAAAATCGACCTGTGGTCACATGTGAAATAGAGACTGTTGATCACTCACCTCCATGTGTTGATCTGCTGAGCGTGTGAGGTGTTGGAGAGGAATGAGGGTCTTATTAACCAGGTAGTGGTAACCTCTGGACTTTATGCGTCTAATCTTTATGGCTGAGGCCCGAGTGGAGACGGGAACAGAGATAGACGGCGATACGAGGAGGTGTTGTAAGAGTGAGAGATATCCAACAGCTTACTCCTCTAACACATGTCCACACTCTGGTCATACTGCTAGTGTGGCCCTCAACATAGTACTTTGTGTATTGTAGGAAATTTGGGTTTGGACTGTGCTTTAAGAAATTATAATAGAAATGTTTAATGATTCATAATTAAGAATTCATAATTGTAGGAGTGTTGTAGAATTTGCAGTTAGAATTGTATCTTAGTCGAATTTGTAGCACCTTTATGCTTGTAAAACTTGTGAAGTTTTGCCAAAAGTTGCAAATCCTTAGATAGAATGTTTATCATAGAAGTGTTAAGCCATAAAAGACAGTCATTGAATGTTTTAAACTGTAAAGAATAGTATGTTGGGACTGGGAGTAAGGGACAGATATATTTCTAGACAGGCAATTATAGGTCATACCCGTGTGAAGGTGTCCTGCGAGGAGGAGGAGCCAGCTGGATTTAGCCAATAGGAACTACGGACATTAGTTTTTTGAACTATGTAAGGCGGGAGAGAAAGAACTTCCGGTCTCTTGCTCCTGTTCCACTGTGTGGGTGGTAACGTTTTCGGGGCGAGCGGGTCATATTCTATGTAACTGTAAATAATGTAGTTCACTATGCAACTGTTTTAGCATCAGAAGTATTAAATGCTTTTGTTCATAATTGAAACCGGCTGACTCTTTGGAAAGGCTGGTCTCCCACAGTTTAAGAGGCTCTCAAACTCCACAGTATGGAAGCTGTTTTCCACATCATGGCTGTGAACAAAAATAGGTTGCACAGAGTGGTGCCCTGATAAACCCAAGAAATGAATGGGAGTCAAGCTTAAGATCTCAAACCTGGTTGTAGGTTTGTGTTGCATTTGCAATGCCGACAATCAGGACCATTGTGGAGGATCAAGGCATGTAAATGTTATAGATGTAGCCTTTACCGGGGCTTTTTTATACACTTTCAGAGTGAGGTAAAGAATGAGAGAGGAGGGAGAGGTGCGAGAAACGCTGGAGGCCAAAGTGGAAAAAAGAACCATGAAGAAAGTAAAGAAAGGGATTCACAGTTTAAAGGTTCTAATTCAGAGCATTAATATAGCAGCAAACAACTATTTGCTCTGTGACGTAGTGGGATAATGGCATCCTGAGCAGAAAATGAACCCTCCGGTTCCCCCTCAGGTTAACTCTGTTGCATTATTCATGTTGTTCCCACCTTTACACTCTCAAAATAACAAAAATGACTGGCAGCAGAGACGCCAGTAATTTACTGTTAAATTGACTGGGTTTTACAGTCATTTTACAGTGTATACCAGCATGTTACCATATATTTAGAAAGGCAAGGCAAGTTTATTTGTATAGCACATTTCAACAACAAGGTAATTCAAAGTGCCTCACATAAAACCATTAAAAGCATCAAAACATAAGGCAAAAGAAAAGGAGATTTAAAAACAATTAAAAACATTCATTAAAACATTAAAAAACAATGTAAGAAATAAAATGCAGTAGTAAAATGCAGAAATGCAGGAAATTGATTAATATATTAATTGAATTGGGTTCAATTAAAGGCGGCAGCAAACAGAAAAGTCTTCAATCTTGATTTAAATGAGCTGAGGGTCTCAGCAGACCTGCAGCTTTATGGGACTTTGTTCCAGATATGTGGAGGAGAAAAACTGAACGCTGCTTCTCCATGTTTAGTTCTGACTCTGGGAACAGAAAGTAGACCGGTCCCAGACGACCTGAGGGGTCGGGATGGTTCATAAGGTAGCAGCAGATCAGAGATGTATTTTGGCCCTAAACCATTCAGTGCTTTGTAAACCAACAGCAGGATTTTAAAGTAAATTCTTTGTTGGACACGATGCCAGTGCAAAGACATCAGAACTGGGGTGATGTGATCCACCCTCCTGGTCTTTGTGAGGACTCGAGCTGCAGCGTTCTGAATCAGCTGCAGCTTTCTGACGGACTTGTTACAGAGACCTGTAAACACACCGTTACAGTAGTCCAGTCTGCTGAAGATAAATATGGGGTCAGATCAGTCTCAATAATCACAAATGCACACAGAAGGATTTACAAATACATTACAATGCACAAATAAATATTCACAACTGCGCACAGAACAATTCACAAATATATTCGATTTACAAATGCACACAGAAGGATTTACAAATAAATTTGACTCACAAATGCACGCAGAACGATTCACAAATACATTCCAATGCACAAATAAATAAATTACGATTTATATAAATGTAAAAAAAAATCACAAATATATTTCTGCATTTGTAAGTATTTCTGTGTGGATTCTTTATATTTGTTTGTTGATTTGTATGTATTTATTTGTGGATCACACTGCATTTCTTTGCAAATCACTACAGAATGTATTTGTGGATTATTGAGACTCCCCTGACGTGCCTCGATTCACAAATGCGTTTTTTCAACATTCTCTTTTTTAACCAATCACATGAGCGCAGCTCCCCCCTCCCCTCCCCACGAGGCTGCCAGGCGTTAGAGTTACGCAATTTGCGGAAGCGACAGGGGAAGCTCAAAGGCACTTCCTGTTGCAAGCGCCACCGTTTTGGTGCGGCTTCCGCGGTAGTTTAGCCTTTATTTGTCGTTATTTGACATTATGTGACAATACATTAAGGTCCTTGAAGGTATGACTCTTGGTTGTTGCAATTAGTTTAGTAAAAAAAGGCCGAATTGTAATAGTATGGCTACTCGTTTTCATTAGCAAGCTAATGTAGGCTCAGTTGGTACTTGTTCTCAGTTGGTAACATCAGTTGGTACTTGTTGCCATGGCAACGATACACACTTTCATGCAGACTGAAGGAATGCAAATTGTAAACATGGATAATATGCATTGTACTGTTTAGAATGATAGCAACCCATATAACCTATTGATTTGGATATATATACATATACATATATACGTATGTATATATATGTATGTATCTATATGAATATATTTATATGTATGTATATATTTATACAATTTGTATACAACTTTTTTTCTCTGTGTGTCCTGTCTGTCTCAACAGGACAGTAGTTTGTGGGAGGCAGTAAGAAGAACCTGATCACATGTTTTTTACTTTGTTTAATTGAAGAACATTCTGGCACATCCAGTTGTTGATTTGTTCAATGCAGTTACCCAGCCCTTTTATGGGATTATAGTCCCCTGGTGACATAGTTATGTAGATTCGTGTGTCGTCTGCATAATTATGATAACGCACTTTGTTGTTTTCCATAATCTGAGTTAGTGGAAGCATGTAGATGTTGAACAGAAGAGGCCCCAGTATTGAACCTTGGGGAACACCACATGTCATTTTAGTCAGCTCTGATGTGTAATTAGCTACAGACACAAAGGGTAATAAACTCTGCTCCTTTTGCATATCCTTTCCAAAAAACGAGAATCACAGTCGACACAATATTACTGTCGTTTATTACAAGTCCTCAATCATTTATACAGCTGACTTGGTAAGACAAATAATATTCCAAAACTGAAGAGGTACTACATGGTTAGAAGAAAAATAAATGACACACATTTTACACATGTTAATGTGACCTGTGTGAACTACATGACAGTGTATAGGAGAAAGAGAAGAGAAGGAGAAAGAGAGAGCGAACAGTGAGAGAGCATTTGACTGCCTCACTTCTTCATCGTCTAAGCTACACACTTCCATCTCCACTCCCTTTTTTAAACATCGTCCTGTTCCTTCTGGTTTGCAGTTCTACAGTCGGCTCTATAATAGCACAAATAAACACAGTTAGGTAACCAACGTTACATCTTCACACTGTAATTGACGATTAACTTTACTAGCGTTAACTGGGCTGTCTACGCTGTTAGGTAGCTAACGTTAATGCAGCTACTTGAGCTCGAGCTGGCTCACGTTACAGAGCTTGTTGAGCTCGAGCTAGCTAACGTTACAGAGCTTGCTTTGCCAATTTTACACCCTGATGTAATAAAACAGACCAAATGACACATTATCTGAGATGTTAACAGTTCAATCATCATGAAGACAAAACAAGACTGAACACTGTCACTACATACTGATAGGCGTAACTTGACCTCGGCTCCTTGGTTGATCTCCACATGGCTCTGCTCAGAAGGATATTCTGTCCAAAGTCACGTTCAGGGATAGCGGATCACATCTTGTCACTCAAAAATGATTAGTGGGCTATGAGAACTTTGATAATAAAAATGTGCTATCATAGCAGAAACATAAGCGTACAATCAAAAGTACGACGTTGATGGATAGTGACTCACTGAACTTGGAGAAGTGTATTCCCACCACTTCACAGAAAATACTGTATTGTACTGATAAACTACAGTTATCTGCCGCTAAGGTTAACCAATGGCATTAACTGTTCATTTACATGTGAATGATGAATATTTAACTGTATTTTACAGTTACTATAAAATACTGTTGTAAATCCACCGTTAATTTACAGCAATTCATTACAGTGCAGCTTCTACAGCTGTGTGGAGTGATGTAACATATCTGAAAATACATGAAGTCAGTATTTTGTTATCATCGAAATCCAATTTAAACACAACATTGGAACCTGCAATATAATGATGGACAGAACTTTGAAAACAGGATCCTAAAAAGCAGCCTGGTGTTTTAATGGGACATATTTTCTCCCTGATTGTGTTGAAAATATCACAAATACTTTCAATCAGACTCCATGTTGGGAGGATAGCCATGAATCTTTATTCAGGAGACTGCTGTTCGTGTCCTGTTTAAACCAAAAGAAACACCAAAAACTCGTAAAATTCGTACTCGTATTCTATTGTGCATATTACTTATATATTACTTTGTATGGTTCTAAAAAACAAGCCAATCACACACAGTAGTCAAAATGAAGTTCTTCCTCTCTCTCTCTCTGCAGTAGCCATATAACTGATGCCACAACCATTATGTGGTCTGTGGGTTGCTCTCTGTTTCTTCACCTCCATTTTTTCTCTGCTCCTCTCCGTCTCTCTCTTGGTTTGTCAGGACACAGGGAGTTGTGGTCAGAGGGAATTGTGGGAGTAAGAGGCAGAGCAACAAACACCACATCCAGATGAGGGTAATGTCAAATATGCCTCATTATCATCATAAACCCTCCTTTCATCTGTTAGTTTGTGTTTTCAGTCTCACACACACAGTCTACCACATAATCACATCATGTGATTCAGACAGAGATTGAAAGAATTAACATGAGATTCACACTCGCAACTAAACTTTACTCACAATGTATCTCATGATCTGATTACAGATTGTTAGGAGCTACTGTTTTGATATTGGTTATATTAATGAGACTTTGAATGTACCGCCAAATCAACCAAATATGTCTTCTACAAAATGTAATTCCCATACATCCAAACTGCATTCTCAATGACGCATCAAGGGAAACAGTACTTCTTGCTCTTGCCAACGCTCACAGTTTTGAACACAACAAACCCTCTTGTTTTGAGTGACAGTGTTAACCGCTTCACGCCCTAAAAATAGTGAGCATGCTTCAAAAGATGAAATTAAAATGTTTTGCATGCAAGCAATTAGAACAAGCTAATGGACAGGGTAACAGCCATCATCAACGGTAAGTTAAGAAATAAATTCTCTCTACATGTTAAAGTAACGTAGACGAAGTCCAGCAGTTCATGTGATGCTTTTTATGTTCTGCAACTGTAGCATGGTGGAAAATGTAACAACTAAATGCTTCATCCACTCGTCACAGCTTAGAAAAGCACTAACTCATTATGTGACGACTCACCTCCTCCCATATACCAAGTGTCTTAATATGGCTGCTGATGTGTTGCAGGTGCTGAGTAGAGGGTCGTCAGCTGAATGAGCCACACCTGAGCCGGTGTGGCTCGGCCTGAAAGATCCTCCTCAGTTGGCAGCCTGGAAGAGGAAGACCTGTGATGACGGGCGCTCACAGTTGCTGCTTTATTTGTGAATGCTGTTAAACATTGTTTTATGTGTTTTTGACAAGACAAACAAATGACTACTTTTGGCCGCCAGCTCATTGTCTCCCTGGTTTGTTTCAGTCTCTGAGCTGGGCTGTGACAATTAATACTGATGACTTAGTGTGTTGATGGCTTAGTGGTAATGGGTAGAAGGTATTTTTTGAATTTTCTCCAGACAAAGCTCGGCGGTTTACTTACTCTTTACGTTACACACGTATATTAAAATATGTTGATGACACGGGACTTGAACAACAATCTATTAGATGAAAGTCCTCTTTTAGTTTGACGCATCCGTCCACCTAGACTTTCTCGCGACGCTGACTTCCACAAGATATTGGTAATTCGTCAAACACAAATGTAATCCAGGGAAAATATGCTTCCCTCAAAGTGTAAATGACAATGCAGTGTTGATGTATGGGGGGGGGAGAGGGAAAGACTAGATGACACTAGAACTTACTCATTAAACCAGAACAATTAGTGTAGGCACACAAACTATATACCGAAATCTTTAACCGTCTCAAAATGTTAAGTTCCAGCTGCCTCCCCCAGTAACTCTCAGCACATGTTCACAGCGATGGGCAGATAAAGCTTGCCTGCTATTGTTAAGTGTTACTTGAGATGAGATACAAACTGCAAACCTATCATTAGCTTTCTAAGTGGCTTCTGACTGAGCTGTTAATGCTGTGATCATTTTCTGTTGTGCCTGATGCCCGTCCCTTTTCCTTAGAAAATATTCATTTGGACCACCCACGTCCTGGAGGAAATACTTGGCAAAGGCGCGAAAGATAGAAACCTGATACACCACGAACAACTGACACGGATCCTCCAGGATTAAAAAAATAACTGCGAAAATAATGACTTAGTTTTATGCTTTTTCAGAACTTAATTTATGCTCTCCGAACCTTCAATGCATGTTTCTGATGAAATGCAAATAGGATGGGCTTGGTCTATCCCACCACCCGATTTGTGATAGAAACTTTTTTCTCACGTGAATGGGGCAGGTTTCCCCAAAATATACTGGTCTTGGAACTTAATTGAATCGAGGTTGCTTTAAGACAACAGCTGTTTGAGACTTGAATTTTTTCTCGTATGTCACCTTTTACACTGACATGTCCACTGCGCACGACCCAAAAGAAGAAGAAACCATTTTTATTGTCATATACATTTTTACACATACACGAAATTTGACTACTGCATTTGACCCATCCCTGTATATAGGGAGCAGTGGGCTGCCATTGATCGGGGAGCCGGGGGTTCAGTGTATTGCTCAGGTACACTTCGACATGTGACACATCCCAGTCGGGGATCGAACCGTTGACCTTCCGGTTCCCAGACGACCGTCTTAATTTGTGTGATTGCTGTAAACATATAAATAGTGCAGTAACACTTGTGCACAATGCTCCATGATGGATGTATGGGCACTGCTAGAGGACTACGTGAATGGAAGGATTTGGAGGGAACAAGTGTTCAGGGACCATGAAGATTTCTTGGCCCATGATGATGACTGGCTAACAAGCCGATTTAGATTCCCTAGAGCCGAGCTCTTGGATCTATGTGCTGAACTGGGTCCAGCATTATACGGGCCAACCAGACGTAATCGCACCATCCTGGTACAAATATAAGTACCGACCACTCTGGGGTTTCTGGCAACCGGCTGTTACCGGCAGGGATTAGCCGATAGGTGTGTTTTGATTTGATTAGTAAGATATTTAGCTTTCAAGCCCCTTTGGGGAATATTATAAATCTGTTAAATTAAATCTTTAGGTCTGGGATATCGCAGCCGTCCCTTAATGCTTGCCAAATGAGTAGTCGATTGTTGAGGATGAAACTCACCCCAATGTGGAGGAGGCCAGACCACACGTGTGTCCAGCTGCTTCGTGCAGTTCACACGCTGCAATAATAACTCTACCAAAACTGGTTTACAGTTAAAAGGATTTAATCCCACTGATGCAAGTACGATTACAGTTAAACATTGGAGTAGATACTCCTATGAAATATTACAATATTAACCCACTTTGGAAAAAACTACCTCTGGTCCCAGGACCCAGCCGTCCCAGGCAACCACACGCTAAAAGAGGCAGAAAAACACTTCTATCCCCGCCCACATATTTGTTCGTGACTCCTCCCCTTCCATCTAGCTCAATTTTTGTTAGCTAACTTCTCTATGCACTTCAGTAAATGCCTGTCTCCACGACTCTCTTTCCCTGAGTTTCTAACACATTCAAATGACTGTCAGTTATGGCTTATTCCCTTCTATGCCAATCCTTCAGTATGAAAGTTAAACTTCTGCAACTTGGCAGAAGCTTCATGTCTTTTAGCTACTAATCCTAAAACACTTTATGTTTATCTTAATGATGCATTCCCAATACACTTATGATTATGACTAATTATGAATTCTTAATTATGAATTATTAAACACTTTTATTATATCTACTAAACACAGTTCTTTGCTCAAATTTCTTACACGATACATCAACTTTCCTTACACTGTGGGAGAACAGGCCAACATTAAGGCAATTTGCAGCAATGTCTTGTTTCCCAAATGTAATCGGCGCAATTGACTGCGGTCATATTGCTATCAGGGCCCCAAATGAAAACGAATATGTCGTATGCGACTCCAACATGGTCCTGACTAATGTGGTGGCACGATGGCCTGGTAAATGGACTGTACTTGTACAGCGCTTTTCTAGTCTTTCCGACCACTCAAAGGGCTTCCACACTACATGTCATCATTCACACACTGATAGCAGGGGCTGGCCACCACCTCCCCAGCATGAGGACCCTGATCTACAGCCACCTCCCCGACAACAAGGACATCAACAGGGAGCAAGGATCTGAGAGGATCTAATGCAGAGTTCGTAAAAAGACGAGAGAAAAGACAGTACAGGAGGTGGAGGTTTTTTTTCATAATGTGTGAACTGCACACAATGTCATAACTGTGTGACGGTTCACGGTTTACCGTGTGGGTTTAGGATTGGAGCAGAGACTCAGGCCATATCCACACTAGTCCGTGTCTCGTTGGATGCAGAGTTGTCAAATAGAACCGATCTCCGTCCACACGGGAGTTTTCAGCATTATTCTCAAGTTGATCTGCAGCCACGGCAGCCTTCGAAGGCGGACAGCACGTGACCATTAACGTACACTGGGCATGCGCGTAATGGTGTAAACAGGAAGTGGATTGCTTGATGTAATAAGTTGTTCCATTTTTAGAAAACATTTTACATTATAAAGTAAGCAAAAAAGAATTTGAATTATGTGTGTGTGTATATATATATATATATATATATATATATATATATATATATATATATATATATATATATATATATATATATATCATAATTTAAAAAAGAGTACTTTCATTGTCGTCTTTAAAAAATATATATATATATATATTTTTTTTTACGAATTCGTATTACTTGTGACTGACTTGATGTAGCTTGTAGTCTTTTAAAATCCAGGAATACTTCTGCTGTTAGTAGTTGTTCGGTTGTGTTTGGTTGTGGTTTGGTTCTGATCAAAACATTTATATTTGATCAGAACATGTTCAGGTGAAGTAGGCTCCCAAAGCAGACCAGCGTCGTATTGATCAGCTCTATCAAACACACAGTCAGATGAAAAGCTGAGGATCTTCTGTGTCTTCTACCTCACAAGAAGCAGACAGACAGAAATATGAGACATTTCATTAATCCTCCCTGGTGTCTTTAAGCACTTTTGCAGTTTACAGTGACAGTCAACTTCTAACAAGGCAATTAAAACAGGAGCTGGCAGACACACTGAAACCTGCCCGAACACAGACACACACACACACTAACAGACACACACACATTTTCCCAGTCTAATCTCACAGAAATATGACCATGACGTCTTGACAGCACATTATTAGAAAAGGTGGGAGGGTCAAACAAACACAGGACTTTAAACCAGGAGACCGCTGTACATGTTCCAAAGAGTTGTTGAGGTATTGTGAAGTTACTGAACCTTTGTGACGTGTTGACATGTGTTTCTGAGTTCACGTGAGCCCAGCCATGATGTTTGTCCCAAACCTAACTTCAGTTTTGTTGCCTAACTGCAGAATTGTTTCTGTGATGGCGACACATGATTATACACAGTATGTGCCCCACCACGCTGTTAAGAGGTTGCGGTCATTTCATGTATTCCTGTGAGATCACGTTGCACTTTCCACTCCTGTTTTGAATGGGAGCCGGTAAATATTAGGGGTGTGAATCTCTAGGCTCACCATTCTGTTTCAGATTCAGAGGGCTAAGATACGAATATCAAACGATTATCGATTATTTTTGATGCATCAAAATTTATGCCATACATGATTTATTTTTTTCCACTGTGACTATCTGCTATTGTGGCAGCAACCTCGTTGTAAAAACACATAATTCTGTGTGTTCTGAATCATTTGGCATAACAAGCTGCCCCTATACACTAATAAGTAATACAGAGTTCCCCTCGTTATTGGCATTCAGCTCTCGTACAGAAATAAGTTTTTCTCTGGAACATGTGGTGAAACTATACATACAGTGATAAAGTGTGCGTGTACGCTGACACAACATTCTGTGGATTTCACGCACAGCGTGTTTCTACCATCCTAGGGTTGCACTCCACTTCGTGATTCACTTCGCCATTCCCTAGTTGGGGCGGAAGAAGAAGAAGCAAAATACTTCCATACATCAGCTTTTAATTCAGTGGGTGCCGGTCGGATCGTATCCATATTCGGCGTCTCAAGCTCAGCCGCCCTCACCAAAGCTCTGCTAGCATTTAGCCTAGCTTAGCACGTAAACAAGATGCACGTGTATCGCGGCTGTTGCGTTCAGGGGCAGCTGTGAAGAACAGGCGATCAGAACGTTGAGAATTGAGTTTGAAATTTCTGATTGTTGAGCTTCCTGCATCGAGTCATAATCTTTCAAGAGAGAATCGCGATGCGTCTAAGAATCAAGTCCCCCCCCACTCCGAGTAAATATACAGACATCCCTCTCTCTCTCCCCCTTTCCCTCTCAGTCTTCTATTTAATACACCCTCAATCTCTCTCAATTACTTCTCTTCTCCTGCCATCTTTCTTGTCTCTCTTCTGGATCCCCATTTTCATCCCCCCGCCCCGACCTCATGCCAATGTCTAATGGCTTTGAGCAAGGCAGCCCGCCCCCCTCCCACCTCCATCTGAGAGAGATTCAATTGGATTGGAAGCCAATCAATCACGGCGAGTATCGAGCTGTGATTGGATTTGGCTCTGGCTGACGGGTGAGGTGGGTGGGTAGGGGGTGGGGGGGGCTGGTTTGATTTTAGCTCTGCTCCAATGAAGGTAGATATGATGTATTATTGCTCTGGACGTAGAGACGGGCCGGGCTGTGTGTGTGGGTGGATGGGGCGTGTGATTGTGGTTGACATGCGTCGTGGTTTGAGGTTTTGAAGCAGTGCCAGCTGTGACTGATGTCTGCAGTCCAATGCTGGCTATCTGTCATTTAGAGGAGTACTGTACTCTGTATCTCCGGTTACATTTTGCATTTCAGGCATTACGCTAATGTGTTGGTGAAAGAGTGTGGCCACAGAGTAAGCTGGATTTTCTACACCACAGACGTTTCATGTAAACTGTCGTTAAGGGGCTTCTTCTACATTGTTGGTCATTTTCTGAAACACGTTTGATGTTACGTGTCGATTAGAGGGTTGGTGGATGAGAGGGGTTGCGGTGCTTCCCAGTATTGGACACTTGAGGGGCGGAGTCCCAGTAGATGATTGACAGGTGCTCTTCTTCCCTGAAACAGGAAATCAAAACCCAATGCAGCGTTGTCCCAGCTGGATTTCAAGCATTGGAGGGATAGTAGTGGTGAATAGATACATGCCTACTGCTACTGACCAACGACGAAAACATACAGGCTACACTTCCTGCTGCATCTGATATCTGAAATAGCACAATATTATGTGCCAATCCATAATGGCACTGAACAAAATGTCAATCTCATAATGCCATTTGAGGAAAAGTCAAAGTTCATCAAAGACCACCAAAGCTCAAAGCTCTCCAAACAGGTCTCAAGAGGACCTAAGGAGAGGAAACCAATCGTGTTCTTCTTTAAGGTTGTCTGGGTGAGACAAGTCCTCTGATGAAACAATCGGACATCATCGTGTGTACATTGGGGATCCATCCTCGACGATCTTCCCCTGGTCCCTCTATACAACAGGACCACCACTGAGTCTGGCTCAACTCTCTCTCTCTCTCTCTCTCTCTCTCTCGCTCTCTCGCTCACTGTGTGGAAGTCTGTGTTCCAGACAAACTGAGATTAATCCTCCTTATAAAGCTCAGAATTGACAACCCCCCCCCCCCCCCCCCCCACACACACACACACACACACACACACCCACAGGAATGAGACTCCTCTCCAGTGTATATGAGTGATGGCTGCATTAGGTCTGTGGAGAAGCTCCTCTATGACAGTTATGATGCTAAAGGATCTCTGTCACACACACAGTATGCACATGAAGGAAAACAAAGCATTTCATTTCAACTATTAAAGGTGAATTAGAATACAAAAATAAAACTATGGTTTATGGAGCTCATCATTTTACACATTTTTACAACACACACACACACACACACACACACACACACACACACACATAGCTTTAGTTGTGACACCAGTGGTGAGCTGTAGCCACAGATAATGCTGTAAGGAGCTGGTCAATACTAATTCACTAACCCTAACCTGCTTAGCACTGACCACTCTGTGTGTGTGTGTGTGTGTGTGTGTGTGTAAGTGAGAGAGGAAACCGTGTTTGCATGTTTCCCTTTTCAGTGTGAGTGAATGTGTATGTGACAAAGTGTTACGATGTAATTGTGTGCGTGTGTGTGTGTAACCCATTTAGTGTTCCCCATACATATTTCTTTGCTGTAACATGAGCTGTAGACCAGATCAATAGAAATGTTTCTTTGTTAATGAAGATGTGTGTCTAGTGTGTATGTGTGCTGGGGGAGTGGAGGGGGGGGCACTTAAGCTGACCACTGCGTCTGACCACAGTGGTCAGTCAGTGGACAATTTATACAAGCCACAAAAATTCACCAGCAGAGCGCGCACACACACACGCACACACACACACACAGATGGATGTGTTGTCATGTACCTGCAGCAGCATCTTTACTTCAGTCCTCACATGATCTCCTGTTGGTGTCTTTTGTTTCTTTTGAGGTTATTTCATCCTTACACAAGGCTGAGAGGAAACAGCCAGACTCAATATTAATGATTGTTATCATTCTTTATGATTTGAATTTGTATTCATCAGGCTGGACATTAACTTTTACTAAACCATGTTGTACATGAAGATGTAGAGTGAGAAGTGAACAATGGTAATAGGACCCAAACCTCAACATTTCGTCCAGGCTCACTGATGATCCTTAGGAATTCAGCTGCACACAAGTGCATGTGAATGTAATATCAGAGAAATCAAAAATGTATTTATTATTAATTATAGTTATAACATGCAGATTCGTGCAAAACAGTGTCAAATGAGGCAAAGACGATGTTTAGGTAACACCTTCATCTCCAGAGAACGATCCACCTGCTTATTAACATGCAATGCAGTGAGTTAATGGGCTAAAATGTAATCATTTGAATAATTCTGTATATGGAATGAAGACTGAGAGAAACAGCAACATGTACATGCTGCTAGTCGCTACATTTTTGTCTTTATTTGTTGTTTTTTATCGTGTTCATCACTAACGTCATATGACAGAATAAATTCATCAACGTGGGGACTGAAGTGCAGCCGACCAACCAGCCAGACCTGCTGGACCAAACACCACCAAACTGCCCCATGAGGAGAGGGAGGCTCTGGTGGACCAGATGAGATGGACTCTGTGTTCACATCATGATGCTTGGTGCTCAAACACAGTCAAAGTAGACAAGGTTTTCCTCATGTTGAGTATTTGATGTGGAGATATCGGCCATAATACCTGCTATTTACATTCATTGTGATGCTAATTTAACAAATGCACTACAGGAAAGTTCAACTGTGTTTTGTGCCGTTTGTCATGTGTTCGTTGTGTTACAAATGAGCAACAACTGCATCCCCGTGTTGCATAATGACAATAAATGATCCTTGAACTATACACAGTCTTAACCAAACAAAGAATCAAAGATCATCCGGCTCTTACTTTGGAGCTACAACTCTTCTATAAAGCTCCCGTATCCAACAGGCAGGTGAAGGGGCTGGCAGGTGAAGGGGCTGATGGGACGTGTACCCCATGTGCCTTCCAAACAGCTTGATCTCCTTCCTCTATATCATCATCATATCTCTTATTGGCAGTCCGTGCAGCTTCATTAGCATATCTAATTCATACATCGCTCACATAAAGTGTTGAGTATGCATGAATCCTCTGGGTCAATATTTCATTTATCCTCCATTTCACTGTTTGTGTGAGTGTGATGTGTATACGTAGTCATGCAGGTGTGTGTGTGTGTGTGTGTGTGTGATAAGAGGACAGTTAATGATTAAAGTGTGATTAGATTTGGATCAGGGACACCGTGCACGTGTTACTTGCATTAGGTTGGAGTTCAAAGTTTAAAGGCCACCTCTCACAGGTTTTATCAGCACTACATTATCTACACCATAAATCTGAGTGAGCAAAGTCTTCCGATCTTTGGTTCCTTTCCCATCGAGAGGCAGGAAGCTTTATTTGAGCTCACACTTTGCTCTCTTTATTCTGGTTAATTCTAGTGAGGCTGCGCTGACGAAGGCTTATAATTGATAATCAGATGCACTCACAGGCTGCAAATGTCCTTTAGAAAATGAAAATAACTTCAAACCAACCGTTTGAAGTTATTTTCTGGTGCATATGATATGTGCATGGCCTTATTTCTAAACATGATCTTTAATTGAATAGTTATATAACTTCATCATCAGACCTCATTTTTACTTTTATTCAAGTTCATTTTCACACAGGGTTTTACTTTGACTTTGGTAAAATATTCTACTTGTGCAATTAGCAAGTGTTAGCATGCAGCTCAGAGCACCATAGTGTGTGCACACTGACGCATAGTTTTGCTTACAGGAAGCAGAAGAAGTTGATGTTTTACAGTGTTGCTGTTATAGGAAAACCTTGTATCTCCAAATGTTCTGTCAGGGGTTAAGCTAAATAAACTATTTCAAAAAAACTCGTGGATTACAGGTCAAATGGATGATCACAAGCTGAAAACACGGTTGTTTCTCTCTGGTCAGGAAAAGTTGACATTTGGAGAGCGACAGCCACAAACCTGTAAAGTCACATCATAAATGACACATTTTGAAAAACTGGACAGTCTGGTGTCATGACAAGAGGAAGATTCTGTAACATGTCAAAAATGAAGCCACAAAAGAAAGAAAGAAGTAAAAACATTGGTTAAGCAAGAGTGGTCAGTGTCCTCCCCTCCTTCACTTTCTTCCATCCATACTTCCCTTCCAACATACATCACTGGTTGTGTATGTATGTGTGTGTGTGTGTGACAGTCTCCATTGATCCCCTGTCATCCTGATCGCATTACAACCCCCCTCCGATTAGATCTACATTTTTAATTTTCCTCCATGGATGACAAAAAAGACGTGAGCGCAGGAGGAATGAGAGGAGAATTGTAGATGTGGATGAAAATAGGGACTGGAGGGGTCAGCGTAGGTCGGCTGGGAGGGAGCGGAACAGAGTATGGACAGTATAGCTTAACATTGGCTGACTTTAAAGCCCCCACGCTACCACTCACGTGTACTTTTATGCCCACTATACGTTACTCTCATTCACTCATTTCGTCTACAGCTGCTGCTGTAGCAAGATCATTTTCTCCCAACTTGTGTGCAACACTTCATGTGTTTAGTTCAGTTAGCTGTATGTTCCGTTAGCTTCTGTTGGGAACGTAGAGGGCCGTGTTTGGATTATCAGCATTTAAGAAACTGAATTCTTGACATCAATAGAATTATTAATGTAAGTAACAATTATTAATGATTATTAATAACAACGGGGCACCACCCTGTAAACAGGGACTAATAACCAAACGATAAACTAAGTCTCATATTTAGTGGCCACTCGTAATGTCAATAGTCTGGTGCGACTACACATTCGAAGTGACAGTGAAGGTTTAAGTTCGTACACGAGCTACTACATACAGATCTTATTACATACATATGCACAAGTAATCACAAACGACTGCTCTTTAAAATATAACAGAGTTTATTAAATCAAAATAATAAGTGATCAGATCAATTAATATCACAACCAACAAACGCTATCATACAATTTTATGTGCCTAATATCTAAACCAAAGAATAAAATGGGTGAGGATGTATGTATACAAGAATGAAGTCTGGGTGAGACTTAGGGTTAGCTAACCCTAACCCTAAACCCTAAACCCTAACCCTCTTATACATCTTAATCAAGTCCTTTGCTTGGTGGTCAGGAGATCATGCTGTCATGTGTGTGGGTCTGTGTGTGTGAAAAGGAAGTCTTGAAACAACAGTCAAAAACTACAAAGATGGCGGCGTCGAGTGACGCAGACAAACTGGCGGAGGGGGAGGCTGTATGTAGTTACGTGTGTAAAAGGGGAGGGGCCTTAAAGAACTACAGCTAAAACCTACCACCAGATGGCGGAGTCGAGTGACTTAGACAAAATGGCGGAGGGGGGGGGGTCAGCTGTATGTTATCACGTGTGTGTGAGCACATGTGTTGGAACAATAGGTGAGAGTTTCACTCACAATAAGCCGAAGCTCTATGTGTATGTAAGTTACGGAAAACAAGAGAAACTAGAAAATGCATTTCCTGCTGAAAATGCGTTGGAATGCTGAAAGCTGAAATGAATCTCAAAAACATTGCTGAAAATAGATATCCAATTTAAAAACAAATTGCAAAAAGCTGAATAATTCAAAAAGTTGAAAGATTACAAATATGAAGTTATGTCACCCCTCTCCTGAAAGAGCTGAACATTTTGATATTCGAACGGTTTCTGTAGCTTAAAAGAATTCCAGCAGTAGTGATATTTATTGTAGTAGTAGTAGAAGTATTATTCGCAGTATAAGTATGAGTAGCATTTGAATAAGTACTAGTTGTAGCAGTAGTGATATTTGTAGTAGCAGTAGTAGTAGAAGTTGTCGTCGAAGTATTTGTAATTAGAAGAAGTAGTAGAAGTAGTAGTATCAGCAGTCGTGCTAATAGCTGTAGTAGTATTAGTACTGGTTATTAGTACTGGTAGTAGCAGGAATAGCAGTATTAGCAGTTGTGGTATCAGTAATAATAGTAGTGGTAGTGGTAGTAATAGCAGTCGTGGTAGTAATACTATTTATGATAGCAGTAATAGCAGTAGCAGTAGTAGTAATAGTAGCAACACCAAAAGTTGTAGTAGTAGTGGTAATACTAGAAATATTAGCAGTAGTAGTAGTTGTCGCAGTATTAGTAAGAGCATTCATTATTTCAACAAAAAAGCCTAATTTTGAGCGAAACGTTTAAATACAGTTAATCCATGAGGCTTTTATTTTGAAAGGGTGGGACTGGGTGGGGGAGGGAGGGGGAGATGAGACATAATCATCATGTTTGACACATAAACAGAGGTTATTAAATGACAGGCTTCATCACAAGCAGTTCAGTTAGAATTCACTCTCTGGGGCTTTTATTTTGAAATGGGGTGTGGGGTGTGGGGGAGAAGGGGAGAGGAGACAGAATCATAATGTTAGATAAACACAAACCGGTTATTAAATGACAGGCTCATCACAAGCATTTCAGTTAGGATTCATTCTGTGGGGCTTTTATTTTAAAATGGCATGTGTGTGTGGGGGGGGGGGGGTGGAGGGGGGAAAGACCTCTAAAGATCCCTAAGACCTGAATGACTGACTGAGAGAGACACAGAGAGAGAGAGGGAGAGGAGTGTATGTGTGTGTGTGTCTGTGAGTCTGTGTGTTTATCAACATCAATAATTGGCTCAATTGCAAACATCTGTGTGCCTGAAGCCATTTCATGGAGATAAAACAGGGAAACACCTCTCAAACAAATCATCAGAACTCCCATAACCGTAGTGCCTATTGCTCCGATATTAATAATTGAGGGGAAGAATGAGTTGAAGAACAGATTCTGTAAAAATTGTGTCTGTAGTGTAAAAAATGTGGCTTAACTGGCGATCTAGAAATGGGGTACCGTGTTCTGTGGAAGATGTTTTTGAAGCAAAATTTAACATTGGTCTCTATGGAGCAGAAAGTGAGCAGAAAGTTGGTTTTCCTCTCAATTAACGGCTTCTGTGTCAAATGTGGAAATCTGTGGGATTCCACAGTAATTTTTCTACGACAAGGACAATATTAGCTACTTCTACATCCAGAAATTATGCATGAAGAGTGAAGATTGTGGACACAGTGGCAAAATACAAATGTTTTTTTCACAAGAATCTCAAGCTGCTCTTCACTCTAGCGGTGACATCACGCACTCTAAGCTGCGCAATACACACCCATTATAAAGTCAGAAAAGGGCTGAAAAATCATAAAAGTTAAATTGCTGCAGTTCAAAAAGTTTAAAAGATATCAAAAAGCTGAATCATGTTGGCAATAGTTGAGGGTTTTCTCAACATTTGAAAGTTGAAATGGTGTCTGTAGCTGAAAGTATGAGGAAGTTGAAGGATTTGAAAGTTGAAGAAGTTTAAGAGGATTTGTAAATATTCTCCATAGAGATCCCATTCAAAAGAAAGTTGCTAAAAGCTTAATAATTCAAAAAGTTTAAAGGTTAGAAATAGAAAAAGGCATAGCAGACATGCGCTGAAGGAGCTGAACATTTTGATAGTTGAACGGTTTCTGTAGCTTAAAAATTTAAGAAGAAGAAGCGTTGCGACGAAACGGGGGATGGAAGAAATAGTGGAATAAAGAAACAGGATAACAATAGTTGGAATGCTTAACAGCATTCCAACAACAAAAGGGCAGAGAGAGGAATCTGAGTTTCTGTGTGCGGTGTCACGTTGTAGTGAGAGTGAGGGTCGCAGATCGTATCTTACACAAGCTGCCGTTGTCGCTTCGCGAACTGACGACACTTATGCACGATAGTCGCGTTTCCACACTTCACTCACAGAATCGATTCAAGGAAATAGAGCGAGAACAAAATGAAATCGAATAATCCCCAAATAAAACAAATCTCTATCGCTGCGGTGAGATGAGCGTAGTGCTCTCTTATCACAACTCTCAAGTGATAATACACAACTCTAAATCTACCAGCAGCGACGGGTCTAATGCTGCGTTCACACCGGTCGCGTTGATTTTTTGACGCACTGCAAAAAAGCGTCCAACGCACTGCACAATCGCGTCCAACGCGCCGCCGGTCGTGTTCACACCAGACGCCGCAAAATCTCGTAGCGCCGGAGAGGGGGCGTGGTTTATCGTCCTGGAAGCCTCGATCTGGCCGCCATTTTTTTCCGCCGTCAACCGGAGGAATAAGGACAATTTCTGCTCTGTACGTGTTGTGGAAGTCCCTCAAACGTCGGAATGCCAAACGCCGTCGTCTCTGGGTCCATAACAGCATCCGTAGGCGCACACAGCTCAGTGAATTTCACAGACTTCTCCAGGAACTACGTCTGGATGACTGCCGCTTCCAGCGCTACATGAGGCTAACCATTAGCCAGTTTGATGACCTGTTGGCTCGGGTCGGTCCCAGGATTTGTCGACTGGACACCTACTACAGGCGTTCCATCTCAGCTGCGGAGCGCCTGTCCGTCTGTCTCCGGTGAGTGGCAGTTCCATAAAATGAATTAATGAAAGAATGAAATAAGTTCAGGCTTTGTCGGTCCACAACAGGGCAAGGAAGCCACTTTAACATAGTTTTTCTGAATGGAGTTTGGATCCATGATGGATCCGAAGTCCGACAATACTCAAAATAACGTAATCTTACGAAAATCACCAGCATTTAAGATGTTTATTATTCATGACAGCAGTTGTGCAGTCATATCAATAAAAAACAACTTCTATTAGCAGCTACAGTATGTTCAATAACTCTGTTAAATTGAATGTTCTTCTGTGCTGCAGATATCTTGCTACTGGTGACTCCTTTAGGACCATCGCAAACAGCTTCCGTGTCGGGGTCTCCACTGTCTCCGGTATTGTCCCAGATGTTGCCACAGCTATTTGGGACTGCCTTGTGGAGGAGTTCATGGCTGTGCCCACCACAGAGGAGTGGAGATCAATTGCTGTGCAGTTTGAGGAGCGGTGGAATTTTCCTCTCTGCTGTGGAGCACTGGATGGAAAGCATGTTGTCCTCAAAGCCCCTGCTAATTCCAGATCTTCCCATGGCAAGACACCGTGTAATGCCCAAGCACATCCAAAACGGCTCTTTTAAGAGCCACCCACACATTACTACTGAGCAAACTTCCTGCAATGTTACTTAATATATGTTGTAGCAGTGTGTCCTTCACTATATATATATATATATATATATATATATATATAGTTGTATCCTTAAGTTTTCTTGTAAAACTACAATAAAGAACATGGACAAAGTAACATGAAATGAAGTGCATTTATTTATTGAAAATGTATAGAAAAACATATACAAAAAACAAACTAATTGTTACAAAATACAAACTAATTGTTTTTTTTAAATTCCTGGTTCGTTCCCTGGAAAGATTGTCCCCCAGATGTCTAATCCAAATGTTCCAAATTCAGCACCACAGTGCTGGCATCATAAATTAATTTGTGAAATTGCAATTTTATATATTCCTTTTGCTGGCGTGGCAATCTTTCCAGGGAAGGAACCAGGCTCCTCATGAAGAGTTCATCCTCAGATTGTGGTGGAGCTGGTGGAGCTGGTGGAGCAGGGGTGTCTCTCTCCAATGCCTGCAGAAGGCGCTTCTCTATCTCCTGCTGCTTCTCGATCCCTGTTGGCCTTTTTGGGGCCCTTCTTTTTCCTGTATGACATGGAAACAACATATTTCGTGAAACTATTGCATCCCATCACTACAATAGCTTGTAAAGTAAATATTTGTAATTGTGAAAAACATACCATGAATGCATAAATTGTATTCATACAAAAAAATGCAATCCAACTTTTGTGATGTACATACCCATGGGTGGAGCAGGAGCGGGAGGAGCAGCAGGAGGAGGAGGAGGAGCAGCAGCACCTTGAGGTTCTTCCTCACCGTCCTCTGATGACCAATCTGTTTCATCTTTGAACATGAACAATAAAACAATTTTATGACTCAAAAGTGCTGCTTTAATTAAATAGTAATTTGCCTTCAAAGCTATGACAGTATAGTGGTTTAAGATCCGGAGCCCAGGGTTCAAAGCTCCTTTATTATAACTTATTTTTGCTCATGAAACATTTTTTTTAATAAGTATGAAGACTATACAGAACCAGGCTTTGCCAAATGAAAAAAACAAACCTCTTGCACTGCTTTGGCCTGTCGTTACTACTTCAGCTGTAGTAATATTTTCTGTATGACTTAACTATGCTGTGCTTTTGTGTCTTCACTTCAACAAACCTCTCCTGTCAATCTCAGATGGCCCTGTTGCTGCCTCTGACATGTCGTCCTGGTCTGGTCCTGCATCTGTGAAGTACTCTGCGGTACTGTCTCCCTCGACCCTCCCCATGTTACCGCTACTCTCCCTGGGAGTCACGAAGGGGTTGAGGAAAGACATAACCGCAGAGTACTTCCACTTCTTTGATGGCCCTGCTCCTGAGCCACTCTTTCTCTCTGTCTCCTCTCTCCTCTTTCTCAAATAGGTGTCCCTGAGAGTCTTCCACTTCCGTCGGCAAATCTCATCTGACAAGGAACGCATAACGTATTTAGTGTGAAAGCCGGTGGTTGGGCTAGCTTTCATGCTAACATGGTTCATATAGCTAGTTAGTAAATTACAACCGATAGCTAGAATCAAGTAACAAAGACATAATAATAACTTACCAGGTTGTCCGACGTCCTCACCTACTTTCCTCCATGCCATATCCTTTTTAGTTCGGTCGCGGTAGAGATACGACGACGTATCGTAGAGCTCGGGGAAGCCACAAACCGCCACTATTAATTTGTCCTCCATTGTTGTTTGCGATTCAGCACCGGCAGGAGCTACGGCACTGATGACGGGGGCAGCAACGCAACGCTGATAGGCTATCGCGCCAAAGCGTCACGCGATTATGTCGCTGAAGTTGAAAAATTTCAACTCGCGCGTTTGCGATTTTGCGGCGTCCACCGCGTCCACCGCACTGCAATAACGCGTCCAACGCGCCGCGGCATCGCAAAATCGCGGCGCGCCAGTCTCATCGCGTCTGTGCATAGACTTTGTATGTAATCTCGACGCGCGTCAAAAAATCAACGCGACCGGTGTGAACACGGCATAATGCAGACAGTTACAGCAGTTCAAGACAATACAGCGGGGCTTCGGCGGCCGCGCTGATTGCAATACCTTGATATCGCGCGACAGTAACTTCTCACAACAAAATACGGGAATATCAACCATAAATGAATAACCTGAATTGAACGTAGGTTATATTAAGCTAAGCTATGCCCAGATACCATGAACCTTACTTTGTAGAAGCTTCGATGCAAAGGGAAGAGTGTTCGTGGAAGAATCTGTCCTTTTCCTCGAGAGAAAGGGGGGGTTGTCTTCAAAGCGGCTGGTCAGCGGCTTTGCAGCTGGCGCTGTTTTCGGTCCGTTGTGGCGTGGCTCGTGTGAGCAAACGCAGGTCCGATCTGTTCTCGCTGCAGGGAGGACAGTTTAACTTTGGCTGAGACCTTTGGCGTGGTCCATATGTCTCCCGGGAATCATCGGTCAGTAGAGGAGTGAGGCTTAGTCGTGTTCCTTCTGCCGGACTGTGCACAAAAAGAAAAAGCGGGAAACGGATCGTGGGAGGGATTCGTCCTCGCGGGATGAGGGGGCCTTACTCAGAAATAGAACACGGCTGTTTCGACCAGCGAAATGGCTTGTGACCTGTCAGGGTTTGAGGATGGGTGAAGGCCGCGGCTTCCTCGTGGCCTGCGTCGCCAGCATCGCGCTGGGGGGGGAAGAGGCTGCTGGATCTTCTGTGGCCAGGACTGAGGTCCAGGGCGAAGAGAAAGAATATAGCTGTGTTCGAGCTTATAAACCTGGTCTCACGCACAGCGGGAGGCATTTTCTTGGCCAATAGAGTGTTGGTGTCTATAAATGGGTCGGCCCGCACAGCGGGAGGCTGCTTTTCGGCCAATGAAGGGTCCGCCTCAGCGGTGGCCGGAGGTGGAGGTGTGGTCATGAGGGGGACAATGCTTTCACTCCATGTCAGAGCTTGGTGAAGGAAGGAAAACATGGCTGCTGGTGTGTGAGGCGCATGTGAGGAGATCAGCCAGCCAGGAGGTGGCGCCAGACCCCAACACTTCATTAGCTGTTAGCTCTGTTAGCTAAACACACAGCAGCACTGAGGTTTCAATTAAATAGTTCAGTGTGAATCACCGCAACCACCAGATATACTTGAGCATACAGTTATTAATGAGCACAAAAATATTAGGCTGATGGGTCCAGCCGTATGTGAGATCATTACGGAAAGACACAGAGATGCATACGCACACACGACTGACTACATAATCTCCAAGCAGAAGACATATTCCACACGTTTCAGTCATTTCTTCACCACAAGAAACTTGTTCTTTGTATAAACATCAGGGCAGCAACCAGGATATTCAGAGTGCTTTACCTAAAACATAGAAATACACGATATAGAAGACGACATGTGAATTGTTTTTTTTAAAGAATTGACTAAAACAAGTAAAATGGACAATAGAAGCGTGGATGATACATGTGAGTCTTTCGTTTTGGTTCTCTTTCCTCAGGGTTCCTACGCTTCCTGGAAAACCTGGAAAACAGTCGGACAAGTGTTGGTCATGGAAAACACATGGAAACACGGAGAAAAGGTGAAGTGTCCTGGAAAATCTTTTGCTGTCCTTTTTTAATTGATTCTCCTATTTTCCAATGAACTACTACTCCATCTATCAGAACTCCCCAAAACCCATAACATAGTCACCTGAAAGAACTAAGTTATGTTCTGGATCATATCAACATTCAAATGGTAGCGTCTGTTTTTTGAACAGGCTGCTGTAGGTTATGTTGTGGAAACGCTGTCACATAGCCCATGCAGGGTGGATGACATGACTTACACTATCCTTCAAATAGCTGCTAACTGTGGTAGTTCTGATCCATTTGCTATCATGTTTAAGTGCATAAGAGATGACTTCCTAGATTAAAGTTAAAGCCTCCATTGCATCGTGGGTAGGAATGAAGTAGAGGGAGCCTGTGCTGGTTTTAAAGACAGATGGCTGTGGGCTGATCTGTGGAGGGCACATCTACAGTGCATCATCTCTCTGGGGTAAACATACCTCACTTTAATGTTATTAATAATCATATTTATTATCATTACACTCTGTGGCCACTCTAATCCCTTGGCCCTAACATACACACATGCCGCATGCATACACACACACACACACACACACACACACACACACACACAGGAGGAGAGGCAGCAGACACAGTAAGTGATATAGATGACAACACTCGTCACTCCCTGCAGAATACGAGTCACGACCTTGGACCACATGTCATTAAGGAGCCGAGTGTCTCTCCGTCTCTGGCCTAACGTCCTCCTAACGTCCTCCTAACGTCCTCCTAACGTCCTCCTAACGTCTTAGCTCCTTTCCTGCACCTCATGCCTCTGCCTACTTGTTTAAGTGGGCCTACCTCGTGTTTATTAAAGCTTGGATGCCTCCAATGTCGTTGGAAAGGAAAATTTAACAACAAAATACAGTTAAGGCAATGAAAGTCAGCCTCTTGTGTATTTTTTGGAACAGCCAATAGGAGTCTTTTGTTTGTATGAGGAGTTATAAACATCCAATAGGAATCATCTGGACAGAGACAGACATCTCCTCACTCATTCAGTCCGTATCAAAGCGCAGTAACTAGCGGCGCTGATTAAATCTGTGTTGGATATTAGTCTGTTCTCAGGAAAATCTAGAGTCACTGTGTGCTATTGCCCTCATGCTCAAATATTAGCTCAACATAACACCTTTACATGTCCTTCTTTCTGTCAGTGAAAGTGTTTTATATTAATATTGGACATATAATTAATATTGGAGATTATATGTAAATATTTCTGAGTGAGCAGCTGTAGAATGTAGTTTTTTAAACGGGCTGCGTATAGTAATAATAACTTTATTTATATAGCACCTTTAAAAACAGTTTACAAAGTGCTTTGACAGACAAAGCAACAAAAGCAAGGCAATAACAACAATAACAGAAAGCTCAGTGAGACAGTCGATAGAAATAAACTAAGAAATAAATCCAATTCAAAAAATACATTTTCAACAAATAAAAAGAAAAAAGAAAAGCAACGACATCACATAAAATCCAGTCTGTAAAAATGTGATTTAAAAGAGATTAATGATTGTGCAAGCCTTATCTCTTCAGGCAGGTCTTTCCAAAGCCGAGGGGTCCTGATGGCAAAAGCACGGGCACCTTTAGCTTTCAGCCTCGACTTTGGAACAGCCAGTAGCCCCCCCCCCCCCCCCCCCCCCCCAAGGACCTAAGGCTGCAGGCTGGCTCACAGGGGGGTCTACAAAACGTGAACATGTTTTAACAGCGTTTCAGTGAAGGTGTTTAACTTCACTACAGTTGTTGAAGTAGCTGAAATAAAAGCGCTGAATGTACCAAACAGACCTCTAACATTTGAATATCTTCTGTATTTTCACCTTTTAATCTCCAAAACCATTATTACTGGGTCTCTATTGATCTGTTTCTTTTTATTTTCCACTATATTTCTCATCTTCAGTGTGTTTTTCCTGTCAGATTAAAACATATACATTTAAGATGTAGACTGCAGCCTAATACAGTCACATTGTGTTGACCATGGCCCAGTTAGCTGAACCCTGACCTTGACTCTACTACTTTAGTCAAGGGCATCATCCAGTATCATGTTCAGATGTGACATTGGTTGACATTGTCAGAAACGTGTACCATTAATATATATGTTCATCACTGAGGTCGGCCGTAAAGGTGGTGCTGTCAGTGGTCAATTTAGCAGTTGCAGTTGTGTATATGGTACACATGGTACCCAATGTTTCTGTGTGTGTGTGTGTGTGTCTACAACAAAGCAGAAACAACACATTCAAAGTTTGGCAGATAATCAGTTCATTAGCACATGTTCTTTTGCAGTTTATTGGACAATAGAACGCAGCTTGTAGTGTTGTTTTTACACACACACACACACACACACACACTAATCACTTGTATTATCAGTGAACCAAAGGTTAATGAGGTGAAGTTTTTTCTTCATGACTGAGCATTTAATTGAATTCAATGATAGCAACCATGACTGACAAATACCGTTTGGTTGTTCTGGTGTTTCTTCACTATTTCTGGTTGTAATCTTAAGTCAGTAACATGATTACAATTTCACATATGCATCTTAATCACAGGGAGAGATTTATTGAAGCTAAAGGAATACTGTATCAGCCTTTGAACGAGCACTGGAAGACATGCTGAAACACATAAATATGTAAACTAAATAAAAACCAAGAATGAAATCCTTCACCGCGTACAAACCAAAGTACAGAAGAAAAGAACGAACTTCTCTCTCTCACTGCTCTTGTCTCTGTCCCCTCCCCTGTCCTCTGTCCTCTCCCTCCCCACAGATAATCTCTCGCTCTGCTCCTCCTCTCCCTCCCCTCCCTCTGTCTTCATCCTCTTCCTTATTTCTCCATCTGTCTCATCCTGGCAAGGCCATTAACTCATAAATCCAATACGGGCCACCTCAACACTATCTGTCTTCTGCCAATGGGGAGCGGGATGGAATGGAGGGAGCAGAGAGGAGGATCAATGGCTGGCCTGACTGTCAGTCCGCTCACTTGTTTTCACATCCATCTACCCATCGCCTCCTCCGCTCCCTCCCTCTCTCTCTTTTTTTCTTGTTTTGTTCCAAACCCAATGGAGTGTTGACCGAGGGACAAAGCGCTGACGCAGCTTCTCCACGCACACACACACACGCGCGCACGTGCACACACACGCACACACACACACACATTAGCAGAATGGCTCGACTGGACAAAGTCACAAACGAGGCAGCATTTACCTCACAGGACAAAGACAGACTATTATTACTCCCTGGTGTCCCTAACGCCACCATGAGGAGCTGGTCTTGAGTGACATATCGCTGCAACTATTTGATGGATTTTCAAATGTGTATGTGTGCAGCTATGCTAACGACTGCCTTTTCATCTAGCACCATCATCACTGGGCATGCGGGTGGGTGTCGATGTAAACGGGAAGTAGATTGGTTGCTTATTTTTTTTAAATACGACAGAGTAATACAGTCGTCTTTAATGAAAGGTCGTGTTTGATACTTAAGATCTTCTCTAAAATCTTCCTCTATGAACTCAAACAGACACATTTAGTGGAAAGTTTTCGAAGTTTTATTTGTCAGACTTAACGTTAGTTACAGCGCTGCAGGTCTTGCTCTCTCTCTCTCACATCAAATTTACTTTAAAATTAACACTTACACATACGAGTTTACTAGATTATGGATCCATAAATGTGGTCAACACACGTCTCTCACTCATTTCCTCTCGGTTTCGTTGTTGTCTGTTCTCATTCGTAGCTCTGCTGGTGTCTGAAGTCTCTGTCGTACTGGAGAGCAACTCATGTTTTGTTCCTTTACAGTTTATGTGTGGACTTCACAATAGTTGTGCAGAACAAAATAAGTATTAATAAGAAAAGGAAAGTCCTCCGTTTTGTGCCCGTCTGCCTCAAAGCCGCTAACCGTGACTTCAAACTTATCCATCCTCGGGAGCGTTTTTCAAACTCCTCTGTTTCCGGTGCTCGAAAACTCCGCAATAGTGTGGACGCTCAGTGTAAACGTAGCGAAACATATCCGTGTCTAAACGTTTTCTACGTGGTTACTGACTGGACCGGCAGTTTGTCGGCACCACGTGATGTTAGGAGGTCATTGTCCTTTCACGTATTCCTGTGAGACCAGACTACAGGAAGTACATAGACAAGGACTGTGATTGGTCAGTCAATATTGTGATGCCTGTTGAGATTATTGAGGGAATATGTTGTGAAAATTAAGCTGTCTTTCACACTTAGAGCGGATTTAAGAATGAAACAGAAGCTCTCAGAGGCGTATAGTTATATTAAAGCAATAGATTTATTTATCAACAGAGTTATTCAGCCCAGCAATCAAACATGCTTGGGTGCTAATGGTTGAACTTCGCAGAGATTCACCATGAGTCACACTTCAACACAGCAGTGTGAAACTTAATATAGGGTTCCACCCCTTGATGTCCATTTGTCAAAATCAAAGTAGCAGGCGGAGCACATTTGTATGTGAATACAACCTGGTTGGAAGCCGTGAACGTCCGTTCACCTTGGCCCCTCCCAGAAGGCGTCTTCTTATATCAGTGTGCCTGAAATGTTGCATGAGTGCGGACCTGAGAAACAAGTTGTCAAGAGAGAACTACTTAGGGCGTTGTCCCTGCATCTCTGTCTATTGTTCCTTCCTTATCTTCTCTAAAGATGGCGGCCTGTTCTTTGTGGCGCAGTTAAGTCAGTATTCTCCCTCCTGCTTCTTTCTGGCCCTAGTGTGTGCTGTGGGCACTGTATGAGTGGTTAATAGAGCTGCATAATAGAGCTGCATAAGCTAATGGTTATTAAAACTACAAATATGCTAGTGATTAATTAAACTGTAAACAAGCTAGTTGCTACTTAAAGCTGCATATAAGCTAGCTGCTGATTAAGCTGTATATAAGCTAACTGCTGATTAAAGCTGTATATAAGCTAATTTTATCAACAAATCCCTCTCTTGACGTCTGAAGGACGTCACTTTCTTAACCTTCCTACCCTGTTCACACGCTTGTGTCTGGCTCTGCCTCTCCTGACCCTACCAGGCTGTTCTGCTCTTCCCATACTGGGTAAGCTCCATAAGGAGGGGGTGGTGGTGGTTCCTTGGAGAGGGCAGTGGTGATAGGACGGCCAACCAAAGAACGAATACAGGGTATTATACAACATCCACATGACACCAGTATTGCAATGAACACTCCCACTGACACTGCTATTGACAAGATCAGGTGCTTCCATTTTCCAAACATGTTTTCCATCCAATCTCCAAATGGATTGTTTACACCTGATGCTTCCTGCATTTCTTTTGACAGTGCCTTCAGACTATTCAGTGCTTTTGTGACTGAACCGTCCGGCGCAGTGTTGTTGGGGATGATAGTGCAACACAGGTCTCCAAACATTGAGCAAAAGCTCCATTTTCAGCAAGCAACATGTCCAAAGCCATTCTGTTTTGCACAGCAATCAAAGAAGTTGGGGCCAGCTGCTCAGCCAGACCCTCTATTGCATCCCTAGTATGATTAGCCAAACGAAGAACATTGTAATGCACATAATTGATACGATCAACATTTTTATTCACTGTTATCCATGGAATTATACTCATGATACTCTCAAAACCTGCTGCAATTTGGTCTATCAATTTGTATTCATTAGGCACTCCTCTGGGCACTCCGATTGCATCTATGTAGGTTGGACCTTTGTCCAGACTGAACTCAGTTCCAGCTGCTCTTTTTGCTAAGATATGTCTGCGTCTGCGTTGGGTCAGGTTTTGTACTTTAAATATGGATGCCAGAGTCGTGCAATTTGGTGGAGTAGCCATTTTAGTCATATTTGTCATGCACGCGTATCCTGTTGGGTCAGATTCAGGATATAGTGGTGCTGGTTCGGTGAACATAGCTGGTCTAGCTGCAGCACAAGCTACACAGCCACTCATTTTTTTTTTTTTTTATAGCATTATCAACAATTCAATTTAACCAAACATTGTCGTTTCCATGTCCTGTAGCTAATTGGTGGTTGCTGAAAAATCAAATTACAAATTACAAAACAAATTATGCATTTTGCGTCAGATTACCTCGGACCTCTGCTAGAGGTCTGGACGGCTCAGGTGCTGGGGCACAGTGTGACAGGTGGTGCCAAGGTGCTCCTGCTTTACCTATGACTTGGACCGAGTGTGAAGTAACCTCCTTCACTTCGTACGGCCCTGTCCACCTGGGGTCAGTCCACTTTCTCTTATGAACTTTGACCCTGACCCAGTCACCCACTCGGATGAGATTTTTTACCTTTTCCTGGTCAGCTGCACTGGTTCGCTGGACCTGTTTGGAGAGAGCCTCCGTGAGAATGATTAATGCAGTCATATATGCCTTCATTTCAACTTGCTGCACATCTAAGGCAGGAATATGACTACCGTCTCTTGGAGGACCAGGCATTTGCCTCCCTGTCATTAACTCATGTGGTGAAAGATGCGTCTCATTTCCTTTTGCGCTCCTCATTGCCATTAGAGCTAGTGGTAAAGTTTCAACCTATGTCAGCTTTGATGCTACACATGTCTTCGCTATTTTTGATTTTAGCGTCTGATTTGCCCTCTCTTCCAGTCCTTGTGACTGTGGATGATACACTGATCCAGATCTACTTCCTGCAAATGCTTATTACTGAAATGTGAACCATTATCGGACCTTATGCATCTAGGAACACCATAGCGAGGTATCAGTTGTGGTTGCAGCCACTTTATTACTGTCTGTGCGTCTTCTCTTTTAGTTGGGATTGCCTCCACCCACTTTGAGAATCTGTCCACCATTACCAAGATGTACCTTTTTCCTTGTACTCTGTTTTCATGTCCCATGTCAGTAAAGTCTATGCTGATGTCTTGGAAGCAGGCTGATGGTACAGGATAAGAGCCCATAGGTGTTTTGTACGGTTTCTTCACATTGTGATCCCCACAGGTGGTGCATTCGTCGCAGAAGAGGGACACCATACTTTCCATGTGTGGATGCCACCACAATACTTGCATTCTTTGCAATGTTCTTTTCTTTCCTTCATGCGTTGGTCCATGTGCCTCTGGTATCAGTGAGACACACAATTCTGCTGGTGCTACCACTCTGCCATCATGGGATCTCCAAAGTCCACTTTCTCCTTTTGTTGCTCCTCTTCTTTGCCATTTGGACCATTCGTATGATCCAGCCTTCTTCTGTATGTCAATCAGTGTTTCTTCAGTGATTTCTGGTTCTTGTATGGCTGTTTTCAGAACCATCTGTTTTGGTCTGTATCCTCCTGTTTCTTTAGCAGCTTCATCTGCCATGTCGTTTCCCGCAGCTATTCTGGTCCTTGCTTTACCATCATGTCCTTTGCATTTCATGATTGCCACTCTGCTTGGTAGGCTCATAGCTTCCACCAGTGCCATGATTTCTTCTTGTGTTTGATGGGTGCATCTATTGATGTCGTGTATCCTCTTCTTCGCCACATGGGCCCATCAACGTGAGCTGCTCCATGTGCGTAAGCAGAATCTGTGAAGATGTTTACTGATTTTCCTTCTGCTATTATTAAGGCTTGTATGAGCGCTTCGACTTCTGCCAGCTGCGCTGATGCTGGTTGAGGTAGGATACCTGATGCTACTATTGAGTGTTCCATATCTTCGAATTGTCTCTCCACAGCATAGGATGCTGTGTTTCCTTCATCTCCTTTGTAGCAACATTCTTCCTGTTTCATAGACAATGTGTGATCTTGTGCATTCTTTTTGAATTTTCCGATTTTCTTGCAGCTCCGAATGTGAATTTCTTGCAGCTCCGAATGTGAATTCTTTGCTTAGGAGGATTCTTTGATGAGTCTCTTTCTCCCCCTTTTTTCTGATACAAAACTGCATTTACCATCCCTCTTTTTTGTTCAGAAACATCTAGGTGGAAAGGGAGTTAATAGTCTGGAGCTTGAAGTGCCGATGCATGTGACAGAGTCTGCGTGAGAATGGTGAACACATCTTCTGCTTCTTGTGTTCAAACTAGTGGGGCTGAGGTGTTTCATGATGGAGGATGCTTTCTCTGTGGGCTGTGGGCTGTGGGCTGTGGGTCTGTGGGTCTGTGGGCTGCTTGATGAGAGAGTGCGACCCAGGAAAGTGACTTGTCTCCTACATGTTTGTTTGGACCTTGGTTTTCTTTTGAGGCTAATAGTTGCAGCAGTGTCTCTGTTACTGCCAGGCATGTGGTGGAAGATATTGCTGTTCAGCTTGATTCTGGCTTCTTGGATGCTGATTGCCTGTCCCTCTCTGGTAATTTCCTCTTCTTCCACGTGGTGAGCCTTGTTGTTGTTGCTGACCCCGCGAGCGGCAGTTTCGTGCGTAGTGGCCTGGTTTTCCACAGTTGTAGCAGTAGAAAGTTCCTCCTTGCTGCTTCTTTTTGTCTTTAGCAGTCTTTTTAGCCACAAGCTCTGCCAGCTGTCTCTTCATTAGTGACACTTGAGTGCGTTCTTTGCTTATTTGTTGCAGCTCCTCTTCAGTGGGAGGACAGTTCAGCAGTTCTCCATCCCAAATATCTTTAGCCTTCCATGTCTTTATCATTCTTTTGTACGCTTGTTGTTCCACCGGCCAATGTCTGCTTCTTCCATTCATCCTGCTCTGATCCTGGACAGCATTCTCCAAGTTGCACAGATAAGTGGTGACTTTTGTTGCCATGACTTCTTCCTCTGCAATGTTTTCACTGATTTGAAATATGTATTCCCAAATGTCCACCAGATGGAGCCAAAGCTCCTGTCCACTGTTCTTGTTGCAGTTCCTGAAGTGGCCACAGAAAGAGCCAAAACTCATGTCAAATGTACTGATTTTTTTTTTTTTTTTTTTCAGTTCGTGAAGTGCCAGCAGAGGGAGCCAAAGCTTCTCCCAAGTTTTCTTGTGCCTGGTGGAGCTCTGATCAGCTTCATTCACACTGGCTCACGTCCACAACCTTGCCTTCTCTGGAACGTCAGTGTGTGTGAAATGCTGATCGACTTTATTATTATCACTTCAGGTGAAGAGAACGAAATGAATACAGTTATAAATTTATTTCGAAGTCTCTGTGTGAATAGATACAAGAGCTCTTGTTCACTATACTAAGATGGCAATTTTCAGCCCTAATCTGATGGTTTAAGCAAGCAGTTACTTTCAGGGTCACTGTTATCTGTTCCTGTCGTGCGAACGGGTGACGGAATGCCCCATTCGGCGTTTTTGACCTTCTTACAGTGACCTCACAACTCCGCAATATAAGCTTTACAAGTATAGGCATATTATTTAACAGTGAATGAATATATGTTATTTACAAATCCCCCTTTTCACCCCTGCTAGGTGTGAACTTCTATGTTTTTTGGAATTACTCGTTCAATGGCTGTAACGCGATGTTTTAGGTCTCTATCATCTGAATCAGAAGTTAGTGGGGGTGCTTTGTCTAGTACGGGTGTGTGTGTCTGATGCGGGGATGGAGAGGGAAGAGGGGCAGTTGAATTAGATAGGTGCTGGTGTGTGTGTTACGTGGTTTCGAATTTCTCAGATTAGTATGGCAACTATATGCTCATAACCCCCCCCTTTTTAGTTTTCTTCAGCTCTCTGTCCTTGGAGCCGATACACTCCCTACGGCTGCAACTGTTTTGTTATCAGGAATGCTTTCCTCCCTTTTTTTTTCTCAGCGTCTGTCTGACTGAATGGATCCCTGCTTTTTTTTTTTTTTTTTTTTTTTCCGCAATAAACTTTGCTCACGGTCCCTAGGGAACACAATTTTCCAATAAATCAGTAGTTTTTTAACTACGCCAGTAAAACTGACACTTATATTAACCCTCAGCTGTCTCTCAGTCTATTCTAATGTTTTTTATGTTTGTGTGTGATTGCAACGCCCGTGTGTAATGCGTGTTTTTTCTGCTCAACTGACCATCAACTTTGAAATCACACACGAACTTGTTGCCACACATCAACTCAGCTCAAGCTCTCAGCTGTCTCTCTCTCATATGTACGCTTCAAACATCAACTCTCATTCATACCAAATAATCAAAATCACACGCTGCCGTCTCTGAACACTCGACAGTTAATCCACTTTCTCCAAACTCAGCAAACCGACTGCTGTGCTGACTGACCTCTTGGCCACCGCACAAATGACAAACTGCTTCTCAGCAAACAAACACAGTCAAATGATAAACACAAATTAAAATCAAATCTGAAATGCGCACAATTCACAAGCACGGTCCCCGAAGGAAATGAATATCTTTACAAATACAGTCAATTAATAAACAATTCTTTCCCTAACCAACACACAAAACAAACAGCGATACTTTTAATACATCACAACGGCCACTGCGTATCATAAAACACAAGTACAATATCTGCTTTGGCTGGGGCTCGATAACGGGCCTCCCGCGCGGCACCCGGGGATTCTTTAGCTAAAACTCCCTAAACCGTTTCCCATTCATTTTCAATGGTAGTCCTAAACCAGTACGGATGTAATATATCTTTGGCCACCAGCACCAGCAGCGCTGTGGTGCCGTTTTGCGAGAGAAAGATTTTCTCCGGTGTTTGTCAGTCAGTCGGAGCCTGGAAAGAGCATCGACAGCCCGCATTTTCCGGATCTATTCGCTGGGTGGACACTACGTTGAACGGTAAGTCATTAAGATGAATAACAATGAATTAAAATGTCATGACAATTAGTCTGGGCTGTCTGACATTCACTTGAAAGCTTCAAAGATAAAGTTAGTTGTGTTTTTTTTGTGTTATTGTGTCGAAGGCGGACTTCTGTATGAGTTCGTTACCTTACAACGTAACGTAATCTGGAGCCGTTAACGGTTCATATTGGTTAATTCATGTCCGACTTTGATGCGTTTTTGTGACCAAAAGTATCACAAGTTAACACGAACGTGCATTCAAATAAAATGAGTTCGCGTTTACTACGCATGTCAGTGAACATAGAGGCTGAGCAGCGGCCGGTTAAGGTTATGGTGAACGTAAGATATACTCTGTTACTTTACGGACACGTAACAAAAGAACAACAAGCTGTGACCGGACCCGGTGGTTCATGTGAATCACGTTAACGTTAAATAAACACGCACGTCTCCGTTGTATCACGTCACGTATCGTCATTAATGCATGTAGTTCATAGTTATGTACATTAACTGCTCCACGTGTGTTTGACAGCATTAGTTATTAACGTTAGTTACTTTGCAGATTCAGGATATCAGACAAAATATACTCAACTAATAAATGATGTGTTATTACAGATTAAACTACCAGCAGTATATAAAGTCATTAAAGTGATGAACACATGCTTTTTTGTACTTTTACTGAAGTCAGACTTTGAGTAAGTAAGATTTGAATGCAGGACTTTCACTTAAAGAGTATTTACACCATGTGGTGGTATTAATACATATTTTTTTTACTGAAGTACAAGATGTGTAGACTTTCTCCATCACTGTTAAAATAATGTTTATGTACAAGAAGTGCAAGAAGATATTCATTTAATGACGTTCTAATTCTCGTCTGTTTGCATCTCAGTGATGGATGAAGATGAAGAGCTGGAGAGAGGGATGCTGAGTATCTCCTTCAAAGCCACATGTGCAGAGCTGTGAGTAAACATTTGATGTCTTTCATTTCTACCACCTGAAGATTTAAAATCAGTTACAGTTCAGCCGGTTTGCTGACCGGTTAATCGTGTGTTCTATTCAGTGTATATGATATGTTTTTTGTTTGTTTACCAGCTGTTTCTGCATCATCAAACAGCCAGACAACAACAGGCTCCGGGAACAGAAAGAGGTTTTTCACCAAAAACGTTCTGCCATCAACAGGCAAGCCTGGGACCATGACTTCTTATCCCACGTGAAGCATTGAACCGTTCTGTCTCATGTTTAGGTGTTCTGCTTGTTGTCCTTGTGACTATGAATTGATACCAGTCATGATGAGGGTACGTATCACTCTTTGTTTCCTTATATGGATAAAAAGAAACAATATGTATGTCTGAAACTGCTGTGTTACTAACACCTGAATGCATGTGTTTGAAGTGTGCCATGTTGCTTCACCTGCCTAGGTTACATCACAATGACTGGCCACTGAATATTAACCCATTGAAAGACAAACACACGTGTATGAATGAAGTATATTCTTTATATATTAATGTGAGAAACAGTCTGTCATTGGATACGGCTGAGAAAGGTGAAGTAACGATACTAACAGTTGTGTTTCTTTGTCAAAATATAAATTACTGACAAGGTGTTTTCCATTGTAGAACCGTCTGCTACACTGGCTGCACCAACTCATCTGAAGGGTTCACAAGTAGATGGTAAATACATCCAACATGTAAACACATCTGTCATATTCACTGTGCTCATATCTGTTATAAACCATTGATTGTGTTTTGTGATCCTTCTCTCCTTGCAGCTGTAACTGTAAGGAGACCAGTGCCTGTTCCTCAGGAGCTCACGTGTCTGCTGCCAGAAGGAGCGGGTCGTCCAGCAACAGAGGCGACTGTCACAGTCCCTGGTGTGTGTTATTTGACCTGTATTTGCATCTTAAAAATATACTTCATGTAGTGTTCATCAAAACTGTTGTTAATTCTATACAGTTGCTGCTGCACTGTATTCAGACAATAGGTAGGCAGCACTCCAGTGTCCAGCTTGCTGAGTTTCACAGACTACAGTGTAGCTGTCATGTTACATCCTTGCTTCATCCTACTGTCAATAATAATGACAACATGTTTAATATTCTCTGTAGTGTCAGAGGCCCCCCTGATTTCTCCTGAGACGTCTGCAGAGCCCGCTCAACTGTCACCTGCACAGAGAGATCAAAGTTAGTGTGAGAAGGTTTTTCATGTCAAAAGATTAAATCAAGACGCACCCAAAATCGTACTAATTTGCTCCGTTTATTCTTGTCTGACTAGGTGAGCCATCACCCAGGACGTTAGCTGTCCCCACCCGTCCTCCTCCACAGCTCCCTGGCTACGAGCATGAAGTCAGCCAGTGGACCTGTTCACAGCAGCAGAGGATCTGGATGAAGACAGAGCTGGAATCCACGGGTCTCTGGCCAGGCTGCTTTCCTGTGCGCAACCTCATGAAGATGGTGTCATTGTGACGTCTCCCTCCCCAGCCAGAATGAATCCACAGCATCTCTGATCTTCCTCCTCCAAAGTTATTTCAGCTGGAACTGGATGCTACAAGGAAAAGGGTGGAGGACAGAGGACAGCAGAAGAGGAAGAGGACTGAATTCCAGCCCACAGGTCGCAAGTGTCGATTCTGTCAGATGGATCTGAAGCAGGATCCAAACAGTCCTCACATCCACACGGGGTTCCCTGGACTAACAGGGAAGTACATTTACTGCCCGGGTAAAGTCTTTTCCTTTTACAAAGACCAGGGCATGAGAAGCAGACGACCTGCTTTTTATGAGACAGAAAAAAAGAGATGGGAGGTTGAAAAGGGAAAGTAAGAGAAAAGGGGAGTGTTTTGTCATTATTATATTTGTTTAACATATTTGTGTTGTGTATTTGTGACCTTGCATTATTGGCTCTGTGTTCAATATTCACTGTCCCTGTTGTGTTTAATAAATATATTTCATTCACTAATGTTCACATGTCTCATTAATACGTGAATCATTATAGTCAACAGTAAAAACTGCAATATAATAGGTTTATAGCCAAAAATAAGTCAAGTACTTGATAATCTATCTGCCACTACAATCTAGTGACAATCAGTAAAAGGTAAAGCTGGATAAACATTTCTTGATTTATGAATAGCTCTTTGTCATTGATGAGTGGCTTTGCCCCAGTTAGACTCGAACCTGCGTCCAGGAGCTGAAACCAGCGATATGAAATGCTGCAATTTCATTGGCTGTCAGCGTATGCCAACTATACACGGCTTGCCTCCGCGTGGAAGGCCGTTATACTAACCATCACACTACCAGCAATACATCAACAACACAATTTAATACACTTTAAGTAACGTAGGACTCTGCTGGTCCTTTTCGCTTCTGGTTACTTTATTACACAACGTCCGTTATCAACGACACATCAATTAACTTAAATTCTGCGCTCTCGTACAGAAACTACGTCTAGGATACTCTAAGCAGAGAGATCATGTTTTTACACTGCACGCCACTCACGAATTCAGTGTCCTGGGATTTGATGGTCTTGATAAGGTAATTTTCTCTCTTCGTCCGCTATCAACGATACATCTGCTAACTTAAAACCTGTGCTCCCGTGCAGCAACTATCTAAAGGTTACTCTACGCAGAGTTAACTTGGTTTTACACCACACGCACACACGGGTTTAGTGTCCTGAGACTTGATGTCGTCTTGATACGGTAATACTTCACGGTCAATTCTCTCAATACAGTTTATAATACAGTGACATCAATGACATATATCCCCGTCATGTTATACAATTTCTTCGTAGTCCAAAACGTCTTATACATTACGTTAAAGATCACGCTATTTGTGGCATGGATTCGAGTGCTTCGTGATCCACGCGTGTGTGCGTTTCACCCTACTTCACATCTACAAGGCCACAGGTGCGTTATCTTTCGCCTTTTATCTAACGTTTTCTGCTGGACTCATTCACTCATATGTACAGACCCCCCAAATGGCTGGGCTGAATAACTCCGCAGCAGTGTGATTATTCTTTACCAGTACTCTATGACTATGCCATACTCACAGTTCGGTCAGTCGGATAAAATTTGGATCATGTCTATAATACAATATGCAGAATTCAGTTAAATAGGTTTCTGCCTACCTTGTTAGTTGTGTCGACACTATCAGACTGTTCCCGAACCGCAGGCACGACCTGGTGGCAAATACCAGGGCTCCCAGCCTCCGGGGAGACTCGCATTTTGTTTCTGAAATCACAGATAGAGAGGTCGGTTAACATTCCAATCCGATATGCTCTGTATCAAAGTTGCCTCCGCATCCTCCACCAATTTGTTGTGAAAATTAAGCTGTCTTTCACACTTAGAGCGGATTTAAGAATGAAACAGAAGCTCTCAGAGGCGTATAGTTATATTAAAGCAATAGATTTATTTATCAACAGAGTTATTCAGCCCAGCAATCAAACATGCTTGGGTGCTAATGGTTGAACTTCGCAGAGATTCACCATGAGTCACACTTCAACACAGCAGTGTGAAACTTAATATAGGGTTCCACCCCTTGATGTCCATTTGTCAAAATCAAAGTAGCAGGCGGAGCACATTTGTATGTGAATACAACCTGGTTGGAAGCCGTGAACGTCCGTTCACCTTGGCCCCTCCCAGAAGGCGTCTTCTTATATCAGTGTGCCTGAAATGTTGCATGAGTGCGGACCTGAGAAACAAGTTGTCAAGAGAGAACTACTTAGGGCGTTGTCCCTGCATCTCTGTCTATTGTTCCTTCCTTATCTTCTCTAAAGATGGCGGCCTGTTCTTTGTGGCGCAGTTAAGTCAGTATTCTCCCTCCTGCTTCTTTCTGGCCCTAGTGTGTGCTGTGGGCACTGTATGAGTGGTTAATAGAGCTGCATAATAGAGCTGCATAATGGTTATTAAAACTACAAATATGCTAGTGATTAATTAAACTGTAAACAAGCTAGTTGCTACTTAAAGCTGCATATAAGCTAGCTGCTGATTAAGCTGTATATAAGCTAACTGCTGATTAAAGCTGTATATAAGCTAATTTTATCAACAAATACAACATGGAGCCAACTGAAAACAGCACCATATTCTCCTTTCAGTAACACAGCAAAGAGGTTCAGCTCACTCTGCTCTCTGCTCTCGACCGTTTGTATCACAAAGTAGTGAAAAGATGTGATTAAAGAAACACAATCACAGCATGACCTCTCCACAATAAAAGCCTCAGTCACTCGGGGTAATGCTGCATTCACATGGATCCAGGCAGCACCTTCTGGACGGCAAAGGAAGAACAAGCAGAGAATCGGACAGAAGGTTCAGGACGGCAAAACCAAACACGCATGACGATATGTTGCTATGGTGACGTTGTATTGTTTACAAAGAGTAGCATAAAATGTTTTAAATAAATTCTTTTCTATTTTGTTATGATGCAAGTACTATAGAAATGCATAGCTTATTGTATATCTCTGTAGGAATTCAAGCTCTGATCAAAAGACAGTTGCACTAGTGTGTGTGTGTGTGTGTGTGTGTGTGTGTGTGTGTGTGTGTGTGTGTGTGTGTGTGTGTGTGTGTGTGTGTGTGAGTGAGTGAGTGACACAGACAATAGGAGTGTGGGCTGCTTTTGAACTAGTATGGGTGTGTTTGATATGACATTTAGTGTGTGTGTGTGTGTGTGTGTGTGCGTGTGTGTGTGCGTGTGTGTGTTTGTGTGAGTGAGTGAGTGAGTGACACAGACAATAGGAGTGTGGGATGCTTTTGATCTAGTATGGGTGTGTTTGATATGACATTTTATGAGTGTGTATGTGTGTGTTTGTGTGAGAGAGAAATTAAAACAATAGATTCACGATATACTATATGTGTGTGTGGGTGCGTGAGAGGGTGTGTGTGCATATGGATGTCAGTGTTTCAAATATCTGGGAAGTGACGAGGAGCGATTGGTTTGTGAGGTGCAAAGAAATATTGTTATACACACAGAGATGATGGCCAGCGGCCTGCGGCTTTGGCACACACACACACACACTCTCTCACACACACGCAGTGTGGTTAAAGTGTTGCAGCCCCCAGTGAACCACACTGGCCTCTGGTGAGCCACAGAATCCATGAGGTGTAGAGTGACAAGCTCTCTCTCTCATACACATACCCATAGTGTCTCTCAAAAAGGCACACGTGCAGACCTACAAGTTGCTCACACACACACACACACACACACACACACACACACACACACGTCCATCACTTGTGTGACCTTTCCAGTTGTAATCTGGTGATAAAGATATTCTGGTGATGAGGATACTTTGGTGATGAGGATACTCTGGTGATGAGGATACTCTGGTGATGAAGATACTCTGGTGATGAGGATACTCTGGTGATGAGGATACTCTGGTGATGAGGATACTCTGGTGATGAGGATACTCTGGTGATGAGGATACTTTGGTGATGAGGATACTCTGGTGATGAGGATACTTTGGTGATGAAGATATTCTGGTGATGAAGATACTCTGGTGATGAGGATACTCTGGTGATGAGGATACTTTGGTGATGAGAATACTCTGGTGATGAAGATACTCTGGTGATGAGGATACTCTGGTGATGAGGATACTTTGGTGATGAGAATACTCTGGTGATGAGGATACTCTGGTGATGAAGATACTCTGGTGATGAGGATACTCTGGTGATGAGGATACTCTGGTGATGAAGATACTCTGGTGATGAGAATACTCTGGTGATGAAGATACTCTGGTGATGAGGATACTCTGGTGATGAGAATACTCTGGTGATGAGGATACTCTGGTGATGAGGATACTCTGGTGATGAGGATACTCTGGTGATGAGGATACTTTGGTGATGAGGATACTCTGGTGATGAGGATACTCTGGTGATGAGGATACTCTGGTGATGAGGATACTCTGGTGATGAAGATACTCTGGTGATGAGGATACTCTGGTGATGAAGATATTCTGGTGATGAAGATACTCTGGTGATGAGGATACTCTGGTGATGAGAATACTCTGGTGATGAGGATACTTTGGTGATGAGAATACTCTGGTGATGAGGATACTCTGGTGATGAGGATACTTTGGTGATGAGGATACTCTGGTGATGAGGATACTCTGGTGATGAAGATACTCTGGTGATGAGAATATTCTGGTGGTGAGGATACTGACATCTTTCTCGTGAGCTGTTTTTTCTTTCTCTTCCTTAAAGGAGGATTGAAGTTATGGTACATTTACCTTCACTGTGGTAACAAGTCACTTGTTTTCTGTTACTATTGTACTGCAGCGTGTCACTTATCAGAGTATTCCCCTCCTCACAACCTAATAGAGAGCTGCAGGGGTGAGCTGTTTTTGTAGTGCAACAGGAAGTTAGCATCACGGGTTCCCTCGACCAGAAGCCAATGGGATTCTTCCATTGGAGTTTGGATAATTGCAGACCATAAGCTCTGTGTTAAACACTTCTTACATGTTTTGTTCAGATCTCAGTGGGACAAATGAAACACTCTTTGTAATGACATCATGAACATATGAAAATGTTTTCATGACTCCACTCCGGTGACAGCCGTGTGTTTTTCTGGTGACGTGACATCTCAGGAGTTTGACACTAACGTCCACTTGGACTCCAGAATGAACTGGTTTGATTTTGGTGGTCAAAGGTCACTGTGACCCCATAAAACAAAAGTTTGTTGCCATAACCCAATAATTCATATGCAAATTATGACAATTACACACACATGTTTAGTAAAATGAAGTGATGATACGTTGGACTGACGAGGATGTAAACACATCTTGACTGGTTGGCCGAGGCAAACAACTGTTCTAGTGTTTTTACATCCAACCACCACCTGCTGGACACACACACACACACACAGTTGTTCCTCTCCAGGCTTCTTCCCTGTCCATCAATCCAAATGCTTTTACCTAACAAAATGCAACACAGCCATAACATCAGTCACATTAAGCAACAAACACACACACACACACACACACACACACACACACAAAATGTCATATCAAACACACCCATACTATTTCAAAAGCAGCCCACACTCCTATTGTCTGTGTCACTCACTCACTCACACACACACTCTCACACACACACACACAGTCAGGTCGTGCCCTTCTCATGTTTCCTTTGACACATGGTAATAGATTCCGCTGTAGCTCTACGCCTCGGCTAAGTGGCCTCACCTTTCACTGAAAACAAATCACTCTTTCTCTCCCGCTCACCAACACACACACACACACACACCTCCTGCTCTCTCTTTCCACGCACTCTCTTCCTCTCTTTCCATTTTCTCTTTCCCCCTCTTCATCCTCGTCTCTGACCTTCCTCCTCAACCTCCCATGGGTGCTCTCCTCTTCCTCTCCGTCACTCACCGTCCTTTAGTTTCCATCATCCTCTCCTTTTGTCACTTTCCTCTTTTTAACCTGGTCTCCATGCTGTCACATTATCACAGTCATGTGGTCTATTATTAAAACAAATGTATTACTGTTCATTAAGTATACTTTTAAATTGTTATTATTTTATCAGAATGTATTATAATTGTTGTATTACATTTAGTAGAAGTAATTGTGTGTGTGTGTGTTTACTTTCTCATTGTACGTCTGTGAAGGACTTTGTAAACTTTTCCATGTCAGATCAATGTAATTATAAAGGTTGTTATTATTATATTATATCATAACCGTACAATCCAGCTTTACAAAGTATGTCAATTTTAAATCGCTGACATCAACATTCTTGACTTTATTTGTAATTTGTATTGTAAATGTTTGAATTGCTTTATCTGTTATCTTAGAATTTGAAATATATACGTCCTACTTCTTGTCCTGATGTATTTGTGATGTCTTTCGGAGTTGTTCTTTATCACAGCTGTCAGGATCCAGGATCCCTGTCTGACCTGTTCGGTGCTATCTCTGTTTCCCCTGATCTCCTCTCCTCATGTGTCCTGTCATTCCCCTGTTTGTTGTGGTGTGCCATGTGCTCTGTTTGTCCTCTGCCTCCAGACGCCTCCCATGGCCGCACCCTTGATTGTGCACAGCTGAGGACACTCCAGCCGATCACCTCCTGCTGCCTGACACACCAGACTCAGGGCCCACTAATGAGTCTCCTGTCTCTATATAAACCCTGGTCCTGCAGTCTGGGGTTGTCAGGTCGTACCGTTTTTCACCCGCGTCAACCCAGTGGCGTCCTCTGCCCGCCTTGTGTGTACGGATTACACTCCGCCAGCTCTGCCCTCCTTGTGTGACACGGACTACTCTCGCCGTCAAGCTACCAGCCCTCCGGTGTCGAGCCACCGGCCTCACACCGTCGATCTGCCACTCGGGTGTCGGACCACGGGCTCCACACCTTCACACATTCTAAATAAAACCTGTTAATAGTAACTTCTGTCTCCTGTGGTCTTGCGTTTGGGTCCTACCTGTGAACTCCCATAACAACAGCCATCTCATAGATGTGAGTTCAAAGTGTGTTTGCTGCATTTGATTGGAATGACGTTGTGTGTGGTCATCATCGCCATGCGTTGCTCATGAAGGAGGACGCTGCAGAAATGATCTTCTGATTCCACGTGTGTTCAAGCACAACACTCTAAATATCACATCATACATTGTGCATCATTTTATTCACACGTATTTGGTCAAACTTTGGGATTATTAATGTTTGTTTGGTTTATATGATGTACACTCAATCATCTCAGAATGAAAAGGACATTTTAAAGTACTCTCTGGATTCTGTTTTGTTTTCTTCACTATTTGAACATAAATGCAACAGTAATAAAATACAAGATTGCAACGATCCACAATGAAGACAAGACATAAGAAGAAATAAATATACACAAACTATAGTTCTAGTTGTCAGGGTAACCAATAATCTGAAGAAACCTTGAAGTCTCTTTCCTTCCAGAAATGTTAAGCGACAAAAATAGAAGTACTTTAAAAAATGTATGAAATAAAATGAAATTACAGTGTGTGGATGATGGATGCTGTTTCCTTTTGACATGTTTACATTCATATCAATCTAGGAATGATGACGTGTGTCATATCAGGCTTCAGAAATTAAGTGTTTGTTGAGAGAGACCTTAAGAGGAATCCTGCTTGTGCATATTTACTCAAAAAGAGCACTGTCCTTTACTGCCTTATCTAATATGTGATGTTTCATTGTTTTTAGGGATTAGAAATATAGGTTCAAGGAGTTTGACATATTTCTTTGAGTTTATTGTTCTGATGATCTCTCTGTTCTTGTCTGAATGTTGGCTGAAGGGATGTTAGAGTAAACTGTAAAAGAGAGGGGGGAGGGGCGTAATAATCATTCAAATCAACAATATAAAGGACAAGATTCTTTATTTGTGAGACACCTTTAAGAGCTCAAAACGCCATTTATATTTAATAGATGACGTTTTTTAAGATATTAAAAATGAAAACTATAAATCCTTTAAATGTAGCTGCATTGCTCCATAATATGAAAAATATGAGATAATATACTCAACTACTGTTCAGTCCCACTCTTTGAGATAGCCGCAATCCAGTCAGTGCATTAATCAATCAAGGAATATAATTTTAATAATAATAATAACACATTTTATTTGTACAGCGCTTTAAAAGGAACTCAAAGACACTTTACATGATAAAAACAGAAACAAATAGAAGCAATTACAATATAAACAAGATGATTTTATATATTTTTAGATATCAATGAAATAACTTTATTGTTGTCCATCATCATCATCATCATCATCATCACCGATACATTTCAATCCTTTGCACCAGCAATCACTAGTTTTCATTTTATTTAGTCAATAACATCACAATCAGTTCTGAAAGCAAAACTATATCCACTGATCATATACGCAAATGAAATCAATTCAGAATCCTTTCAGGTTGAAGAAAAGCAAGACTTTAGTTTGATTCAAGAAGGAAGGTATTTAAGAACACAGACTAGAATCACAGAGCACCTTGAGGTGTAACGGGCTTTAAGCAGACCCTCGATGGTCTCTGCAGCGCTGCAGCTGCACTCAGACCTTCTTCAGAGGAAGACTGCCCTCTGGAGGCGACTGTTCAAACACTTTACCTCAATCCTGTAATATTCTGTTTCTACTGACATGTAAGTGTCTAAGTAAAACGAATGATACCAGTTTGTCTCACAGGGCGCGGTGTGCGTTCATCTTTATTATTTACGTATCTTACACTCACTGGCGCACAACGCCGATGTCATCACAACATGACGGTTACCTGAGCCGGAAGTATCCAAGATACTACATCCCCCTTCTTTTGAAACAAAACATGGCGATAGCTACCAAATGAAGTAGTAAACATAATGCATTTAAACATTTCAGAAAAATTGCATATAGGCAGCTACGTATGCCAAATCTGCAAGAACACTGTTACTAAAGTAAATGTGAAAAAATGTTCTCATCAACAGTTCATGTCTAAACGGCATTTCAAATGTTTCAAACTTAAACACTTTATTTTCATGAACATATCCTTCAGTTCTTTTCCTGTTGGGAATCACAAGTCTAATATGTCTCTAGGCTTCACTATGCGGCCTGATCTGGTGGTAGTACAGTCTGGTGGTTGTTTGGGACCTGTATGACCTGCAGGGTCCTGCTGTACTGTTTGAGACTTAGTGTCCTCAGGTTCCACCTGGTGGTTATTTGGTGGAAGTACCTGGCTTGTACCACTTTCACACGTCTGCAGGAGGTGACGCCGGTTACGCCTGAGCATGTGACCTCCATCAGTGTGAATGTTGTCGGACCTCTGGGTACCTGCTGGCTCGACTACTGTTGCGGGTTCCCGTGTCCCTGTGGGAAGCTGGAAACGGACCATAGCTCCCTCTGGTAGTGCCGGTAGTGTCCTAGCATTCCTGTCGTAGTATTGTTTTTGTCTCTGTTGGCACAGTTGCCTTCTGCTGTGAACTGCGCTGTGACAGACAAGTTCAGGTTGCAGTTGTTTTTCTGTGATTGGTAGGATTGAGCGCAGACGCCTGCTCATTAGCAGCTGCGCTGGCGACTTCAGTCCATCAACTGGTGTGTTCCTGTATTCCAGTAAACTGAGGTACGGGTCTGTCCGTTGTGCATGTGCTTTGTCCATGAGGGCTTTGACAGTCTGAACAGTCCTTTCAGCCAAACCGTTACTCTGCGGGTACAGCGGGCTGCTCGTGATATGCTCAAAGTCCCATGCGTGAGCAAAACCTCTGAACTCTTGTGAACTGTAACAGGGTCCATTGTCACTGATTACTGTCTGGGGTATTCCAAATCTGGTAAACATGGATTTCAGCTTTTGGATGACAGTTGCAGATGTGAGGTTGATGATTTTTTCTACCTCAAAGTACCTGCTATAATAGTCAACGACAACTATATAGTCAGTACTGTGAACAATTCTGTGTCTATCGTTTGCCAAGGTCGTTCCGGGATAGGATGCGAGAGCATTGGTTCCTTTGTATTGGAGCTGCGTCGCTCCAGGCAGATGCTGCAAGATCCTACTAGTGCCTCTATCTGTTTGCACATTCCGGGCCAGAACAGTACGTATGTTGCTCGCTGCTTACACTTTTCCATCCCTAAGTGTCCAGTGTGTATGCGTGAGAGCATTTCAGCTCGGAGTGAGTGTGGCACAATGATTTTTTCACCTTTGAGCAGGATCCCGTTTGTCTCTGATATCTCGTCCCGATGATGCCAATACTCAGCGACAGCAGGCGGACATCTTTTGTTCGACTCAGGCCATCCTGCTTGGATAACTTGTCTCAACATTGAGAGTTGCTCATCTTGTGCTGTGGCGGCTTTGATTTCTGCCATTTTGCGATCACTCACCGGTGCACTGCTGATCACTGTGTGGATTTGTAAATCCATGCCTTCACTCAAAGAGTTATCAGGACACTCAATTGGCTTTCTGGACAGCGTGTCTGCAACCGGAATTTGTTTTCCAGGCTTGTGTGTAGTGGTAATGTCGTACCTTTGTAGTTGCAGTATCATGCGTTGTAGGCGTGGCGGTGCGGCTGCCAAGGGTTTCCGCATGATTGACTCCAGCGGTTTGTGGTCTGACTCGACGATCACCTGTCGTCCGTACAGATATTGTTGAAAGCATCTGCATCCAAAGAGCACTGCGTACAGCTCCTTTTCGATTTGAGCGTAATTTTCTTCAGTCTCATTTAGTGTCTTGGATGCGTATGTGACTGGTTTCTCTCCCTGGAGCAAGCCTGCTCCTACGCCGCATTTTGATGCATCGACATGTAGTTTCACATCTTTGGTGTGGTCGAAGTACGTGAGCACTGGGCCGGGCTCCTGTATTAGCAGGTCTTTCATTTGCTCGAATGCAACGTCTTGATTTGAGTCCCACGTGAATTCACTGTTCTCTTTCAGCAGTTGTCTGAGCGGGGCAGTTGTCTCTGAAAGTCTGGGTGCAAACTTGGAGAGGTAGGTGACCATTCCCAGTATGGTCTCCAGCTCTGCTTTGTTGCGTGGGGGAGTCATGTCTTTAATTCCCTTGACCTTGTTAGGGTCGGGCTTGCCAACGAGCTAAACCTGTCACTTCAATAGGTTTAGCTCAGAGCCCTCATCCGTCTCCTCCACACACCACACCTCCCTAACACCTCCCCCTCTGTCCCCCCTGGACCCAGGCTCTGTCTGTGGTGAATGAGGCCGATTTTGAGGCCCCTGCAGCGGATGAGTTTGCAGCAAACAACCGCTGTCTCCACCCTGGAGCTCGGTCGCCCTCCTGTGGACACATATGTGTATTGCAGGACAAAAAAACACTTAGAAAAAAACCCATGAACTTGATTTCATCCAGGCTCTGTCTGTGGTGAATGAGGCCGATTTTGAGGCTCTGGCGCAGGCCAGAGATGGTGCGTGACTCCCCCTGGATCTCTGGTAGTCTGGGTCAGTACCAGGACCACGAAAAAAAAAGTTAGAGTTGGAAAATACTTAGAAAAATAACGAGAAACGTGATTTCACCCAGGCTCTGTCTGTGGTGAATGAGGCCGATTTTGAGGCTCTGGCGCGGGCCAGGGATGGTGCGTGACTCCCCCTGGATCTCTGGTAGTCTGGGTCAGTACCAGGACCACGAAAAAAAAAAGTTAGAGTTGGAAAATACTTAGAAAAATAACGAGAAACGTGATTTCACCCAGGCTCTGTCTGTGGTGAATGAGGCCGATTTTGAGGCTCTGGCGCGGGCCAGAGATTGTGCGTGACTCCCCCTGGATCTCTGGTAGTCTGGGTCAGTACCAGGACCACGAAAACAAAAAGTTTAAGTTGGAAAACGCTTAGAAAAAAAACGATAAATTTGATTTCATCCAGGCTCCATCTGTGATGAATGTGGCCGATTTTGGTGGTCTGGCGCGGGCCAGAGATGGTGCGTGACTCCCCCTGGATCTCTGGTAGTCTGGGTCAGTACCAGGACCACGAAAACAAAAAGTTAAAGTTGGAAAACACTAAGAAAAATAACGCTCCGAAATTCCAGTTGCACTCCCAGAACCACGAACCGAGGGTCCACACACCGACTTTGACCCCGTGCAACTTCGGCTGTGGGTGTCTGTTTATTTGTCTGTCAATTACTATCGGTAGCCCAGGTCAAGGACGACAATGGAGGGGCTTGTCCCGTCTGTGCGTTCTATTTCCGGGGAGATGTGGCCCCCGGAAAACCCCTCCAAACCCGCAAGCAGCGAGGCTTCTTGGAGGTCTCTCATCCGCTGCAGGGATGCTCCAAATCGGATTGACAGGTGTTATTTTGGGCAAATTAAGCCGGTTTTTGGCTTAAAATGAGCGTGGCTTCATGGAGCTCCCTTATCTGCTCTATGGCTGCTCAAAATCGGATTGACAGGTGTCATTTTGGCCTCTTTAAGCTGGTGCTTGGCTTAAGGCAGCGAGGCTTCATGGAGCTCTCTCATCCGCTAAAGGGATGCTCCAAATCGGATTGACAGGTGTTATTTTGGCCAAAAAAACCGGTTTTTGGCTTAAAATCAGGGTGGCTTCATGGAGCTCCCTGGTCCGCTCCAAGGCTGCTCAAAATCGGATTGACAGGTGTCATTTTGGCCTCTTTAAGCTGGTGCTTGGCTTAAGGCAGCGAGGCTTCATGGCGCTCTCTCATCCACTGCAGGGATGCTCCAAATCGGATTGACAGGTGTTATTTTGGGCAAATTAAGCCGGTTTTTGGCTTAAAACAAGCGTGGCTTCATGGAGCTCCCTGATAGAGTCCCAGAACCCCGAAAAAACAAAGATAAAGTCGTAAAACACTTGGAAAAATAACGCTCCGGAAATCCAGTTGCAGTCCCAGAACCACGAACCGAGGGTCCACACGCCGACTTTGACCCCGTGCAACTTCGGCTGTGGGTGTCTGTTTATTTGTCTGTCACTTTCTATCGGTAGCCCAGGTCAAGGACGACAATGGAGGGGCTTGTCCCGTCTGTGCGTTCTATTTCCGGGGAGATGTGGCCCCCGGAAAACCCCTCCAAACCCGCAGGTAGCGAGGCTTCATGGAGCTCTCTCATCCACTGCAGGGATGCTCCAAATCGGATTGACAGGTGTTATTTTGACTAAATAAAGCCAGTTTTTGGCTTACAATCAGCGTGTCTTCATGGAGCTCCCTTATCTGCTCCATGGCTGCTCAAAATCGGATTGACAGGTGTCATTTTGGCCTCTTTAAGCCGGTTCGTCGCTTAAGGCAGCGAGGCTTCATGGAGCTCTCTCATCCACTGCAGGGATGCTCCAAATCGGATTGACAGGTGTTATTTTGGGCAAATTAAGCCGGTTTTTGGCTTAAAACAAGCGTGGCTTCATGGAGCTCCCTGATAGAGTCCCAGAACCCCGAAAAAACAAAGATAAAGTCGGAAAACACTTGGAAAAATAACGCTCCGGAAATCCAGTTGCAGTCCCAGAACCACGAACCGAGGGTCCACACGCCGACTTTGACCCCGTGCAACTTCGGCTGTGGGTGTCTGTTTATTTGTCTGTCACTTTCTATCGGTAGCCCAGGTCAAGGACGACAATGGAGGGGCTTGTCCCGTCTGTGCGTTCTATTTCCGGGGAGATGTGGCCCCCGGAAAACCCCTCCAAACCCGCAGGTAGCGAGGCTTCATGGAGCTCTCTCATCCACTGCAGGGATGCTCCAAATCGGATTGACAGGTGTTATTTTGGCCTCTTTAAGCCGGTTCGTCGCTTAAGGCAGCGAGGCTTCATGGAGCTCTCTCATCCACTGCAGGGATGCTCCAAATCGGATTGACAGGTGTAATTGTGGCCAAATTAAGCCGGTTTTTTGCTTAAAACCAGCGTGGCTTCATGGAGCTCCCTGGTCCGCTCCAAGGCTGCTCAAAATCGGATTGACAGGTGTCATTTTGGCCTCTTTAAGCCGGTTCGTCGCTTAAGGCAGCGAGGCTTCATGGAGCTCTCTCATCCACTGCAGGGATGCTCCAAATCGGATTGACAGGTGTTATTTTGGGCAAATTAAGCCGGTTTTTGGCTTAAAATAAGCGTGGCTTCATGGAGCTCCCTGATAGAGTCCCAGAACCCCGAAAAAACAAAGATAAAGTCGGAAAACACTTGGAAAAATAACGCTCCGGAAATCCAGTTGCACTCCCAGAACCACGAACCGAGGGTCCACACACCGACTTTGACCCCGTGCAACGTCGGCTGTGGGTGTCTGTTTATTTGTCTGTCAATTACTATCGGTAGCCCAGGTCAAGGACGACAATGGAGGGGCTTGTCCCGTCTGTGCGTTCTATTTCCGGGGAGATGTGGCCCCCGGAAAACCCCTCCAAACCCGCAAGCAGCGAGGCTTCTTGGAGGTCTCTCATCCGCTGCAGGGATGCTCCAAATCGGATTGACAGGTGTTATTTTGGGCAAATTAAGCCGGTTTTTGGCTTAAAATGAGCGTGGCTTCATGGAGCTCCCTTATCTGCTCTATGGCTGCTCAAAATCGGATTGACAGGTGTCATTTTGGCCTCTTTAAGCTGGTGCTTGGCTTAAGGCAGCGAGGCTTCATGGAGCTCTCTCATCCGCTAAAGGGATGCTCCAAATCGGATTGACAGGTGTTATTTTGGCCAAAATAAGCCGGTTTTTGGCTTAAAATCAGCGTGGCTTCATGGAGCTCCCTGGTCCGCTCCAAGGCTGCTCAAAATCGGATTGACAGGTGTCATTTTGGCCTCTTTAAGCCGGTTCGTCGCTTAAGGCAGCGAGGCTTCATGGAGCTCCCTTATCTGCTCCATGGCTGCTCAAAATCGGATTGACAGTTGTCATTTTGGCCAAATTAAGCCGGTTTTTGGCTTAAAATCAGCGTGGCTTCATGGAGCTCCCTTATCTGCTCCATGGCTGCTCAAAATCGGATTGACAGGTGTCATTTTGGCCAAATTAAGCCGGTTTTTGGCTTAAAATCAGCGTGGCTTCATGGAGCTCCCTTATCTGCTCCATGGCTGCTCAAAATCAGATTGACAGGTGTGATTTTGGCCTCTTTAAGCTGGTGCTTGGCTTAAGGCAGCGAGGCTTCATGGAGCTCTCTCATCCACTGCAGGGATGCTCCAAATCGGATTGACAGGTGTTATTTTGGGCAAATTAAGCCGGTTTTTGGCTTAAAATAAGCGTGGCTTCATGGAGCTCCCTGATAGAGTCCCAGAACCCCGAAAAAACAAAGATAAAGTCGGAAAACACTTGGAAAAATAACGCTCCGGAAATCCAGTTGCAGTCCCAGAACCACGAACCGAGGGTCCACACGCCGACTTTGACCCCGTGCAACTTCGGCTGTGGGTGTCTGTTTATTTGTCTGTCACTTTCTATCGGTAGCCCAGGTCAAGCACGACAATGGAAGGGCTTGTCCCGTCTGTGCCTTCTATTTCCGGGGAGATGTGGCCACCGGAAAACCCCTCCAAACCCGCAGGCAGCGAGGCTTCATGGAGGTCTCTCATCCGCTGCAGGGATGCTCCAAATCGGATTGACAGGTGTTATTTTGGCCAAATTAAGCCGGTTTTTGGCTTAAAATCAGCGTGGCTTCATGGAGCTCCCTGGTCCGCTCCAAGGCTGCTCAAAATCGGATTGACAGGTGTTATTTTGGCCAAATTAAGCCGGTTTTTGGCTTAAAATCAGCGTGGCTTCATGGAGCTCCCTTATCTGCTCCATGGCTGCTCAAAATCGGATTGACAGGTGTTATTTTGGCCAAATTAAGCCGGTTTTTGGCTTAAAATCAGCGTGGCTTCATGGAGCTCCCTTATCTGCTCCATGGCTGCTCAAAATCGGATTGACAGGTGTCATTTTGGCCTCTTTAAGCTGGTGCTTGGCTTAAGGCAGCGAGGCTTCATGGAGCTCTCTCATCCACTGCAGGGATGCTCCAAATCGGATTGACAGGTGTAATTCTGGCAAAATTAAGCCGGTTTTTGGCTTAAAATCAGCGTGGCTTCATGGAGCTCCCTTATCTGCTCCATGGCTGCTCAAAATCGGATTGACAGGTGTCATTTTGGCCTCTTTAAGCTGGTGCTTGGCTTAAGGCAGCGAGGCTTCATGGAGCTCTCTCATCCACTGCAGGGATGCTCCAAATCGGATTGACAGGTGTAATTCTGGCAAAATTAAGCCGGTTTTTGGCTTAAAATCAGCGTGGCTTCATGGAGCTCCCTTATCTGCTCCATGGCTGCTCAAAATCGGATTGACAGGTGCCATTTTGGCCTCTTTAAGCCGGTTCGTCGCTTAAGGCAGCGAGGCTTCATGGAGGTCTCTCATCCACTGCAGAGATGCTCCAAATCGGATTGACAGGTGTTATTTTGGCCAAAATAAGCCGGTTTTTGGCTTAAAATCAGCGTGGCTTCATGGAGCTCCCTGGTCCGCTCCAAGGCTGCTCAAAATCGGATTGACAGGTGTCATTTTGGCCTCTTTAAGCCGGTTCGTCGCTTAAGGCAGCGAGGCTTCATGGAGCTCCCTTATCTGCTCCATGGCTGCTCAAAATCGGATTGACAGTTGTCATTTTGGCCAAATTAAGCCGGTTTTTGGCTTAAAATCAGCGTGGCTTCATGGAGCTCCCTTATCTGCTCCATGGCTGCTCAAAATCGGATTGACAGGTGTCATTTTGGCCAAATTAAGCCGGTTTTTGGCTTAAAATCAGCGTGGCTTCATGGAGCTCCCTTATCTGCTCCATGGCTGCTCAAAATCAGATTGACAGGTGTGATTTTGGCCTCTTTAAGCTGGTGCTTGGCTTAAGGCAGCGAGGCTTCATGGAGCTCTCTCATCCACTGCAGGGATGCTCCAAATCGGATTGACAGGTGTTATTTTGGGCAAATTAAGCCGGTTTTTGGCTTAAAATAAGCGTGGCTTCATGGAGCTCCCTGATAGAGTCCCAGAACCCCGAAAAAACAAAGATAAAGTCGGAAAACACTTGGAAAAATAACGCTCCGGAAATCCAGTTGCAGTCCCAGAACCACGAACCGAGGGTCCACACGCCGACTTTGACCCCGTGCAACTTCGGCTGTGGGTGTCTGTTTATTTGTCTGTCACTTTCTATCGGTAGCCCAGGTCAAGCACGACAATGGAAGGGCTTGTCCCGTCTGTGCGTTCTATTTCCGGGGAGATGTGGCCACCGGAAAACCCCTCCAAACCCGCAGGCAGCGAGGCTTCATGGAGGTCTCTCATCCGCTGCAGGGATGCTCCAAATCGGATTGACAGGTGTTATTTTGGCCAAATTAAGCCGGTTTTTGGCTTAAAATCAGCGTGGCTTCATGGAGCTCCCTGGTCCGCTCCAAGGCTGCTCAAAATCGGATTGACAGGTGTTATTTTGGCCAAATTAAGCCGGTTTTTGGCTTAAAATCAGCGTGGCTTCATGGAGCTCCCTTATCTGCTCCATGGCTGCTCAAAATCGGATTGACAGGTGTTATTTTGGCCAAATTAAGCCGGTTTTTGGCTTAAAATCAGCGTGGCTTCATGGAGCTCCCTTATCTGCTCCATGGCTGCTCAAAATCGGATTGACAGGTGTCATTTTGGCCTCTTTAAGCTGGTGCTTGGCTTAAGGCAGCGAGGCTTCATGGAGCTCTCTCATCCACTGCAGGGATGCTCCAAATCGGATTGACAGGTGTAATTCTGGCAAAATTAAGCCGGTTTTTGGCTTAAAATCAGCGTGGCTTCATGGAGCTCCCTTATCTGCTCCATGGCTGCTCAAAATCGGATTGACAGGTGTCATTTTGGCCTCTTTAAGCTGGTGCTTGGCTTAAGGCAGCGAGGCTTCATGGAGCTCTCTCATCCACTGCAGGGATGCTCCAAATCGGATTGACAGGTGTAATTCTGGCAAAATTAAGCCGGTTTTTGGCTTAAAATCAGCGTGGCTTCATGGAGCTCCCTTATCTGCTCCATGGCTGCTCAAAATCGGATTGACAGGTGCCATTTTGGCCTCTTTAAGCCGGTTCGTCGCTTAAGGCAGCGAGGCTTCATGGAGGTCTCTCATCCACTGCAGAGATGCTCCAAATCGGATTGACAGGTGTTATTTTGGCCAAAATAAGCCGGTTTTTGGCTTAAAATCAGCGTGGCTTCATGGAGCTCCCTGGTCCGCTCCAAGGCTGCTCAAAATCGGATTGACAGGTGTCATTTTGGCCTCTTTAAGCCGGTTCGTCGCTTAAGGCAGCGAGGCTTCATGGAGCTCCCTTATCTGCTCCATGGCTGCTCAAAATCGGATTGACAGTTGTCATTTTGGCCAAATTAAGCCGGTTTTTGGCTTAAAATCAGCGTGGCTTCATGGAGCTCCCTTATCTGCTCCATGGCTGCTCAAAATCGAATTGACAGGTGTCATTTTGGCCAAATTAAGCCGGTTTTTGGCTTAAAATCAGCGTGGCTTCATGGAGCTCCCTTATCTGCTCCATGGCTGCTCAAAATCAGATTGACAGGTGTGATTTTGGCCTCTTTAAGCTGGTGCTTGGCTTAAGGCAGCGAGGCTTCATGGAGCTCTCTCATCCACTGCAGGGATGCTCCAAATCGGATTGACAGGTGTTATTTTGGGCAAATTAAGCCGGTTTTTGGCTTAAAATAAGCGTGGCTTCATGGAGCTCCCTGATAGAGTCCCAGAACCCCGAAAAAACAAAGATAAAGTCGGAAAACACTTGGAAAAATAACGCTCCGGAAATCCAGTTGCAGTCCCAGAACCACGAACCGAGGGTCCACACGCCGACTTTGACCCCGTGCAACTTCGGCTGTGGGTGTCTGTTTATTTGTCTGTCACTTTCTATCGGTAGCCCAGGTCAAGGACGACAATGGAGGGGCTTGTCCCGTCTGTGCGTTCTATTTCCGGGGAGATGTGGCCCCCGGAAAACCCCTCCAAACCCGCAGGCAGCGAGGCTTCATGGAGGTCTCTCATCCGCTGCAGGGATGCTCCAAATCGGATTGACAGGTGTTATTTTGGCCAAATTAAGCCGGTTTTTGGCTTAAAATCAGCGTGGCTTCATGGAGCTCCCTGGTCCGCTCCAAGGCTGCTCAAAATCGGATTGGCAGGTGTTATTTTGGCCAAATTAAGCCGGTTTTTGGCTTAAAATCAGCGTGGCTTCATGGAGCTCCCTTATCTGCTCCATGGCTGCTCAAAATCGGATTGACAGGTGTTATTTTGGCCAAATTAAGCCGGTTTTTGGCTTAAAATCAGCGTGGCTTCATGGAGCTCCCTTATCTGCTCCATGGCTGCTCAAAATCGGATTGACAGGTGTCATTTTGGCCTCTTTAAGCTGGTGCTTGGCTTAAGGCAGCGAGGCTTCATGGAGCTCTCTCATCCACTGCAGGGATGCTCCAAATCGGATTGACAGGTGTAATTCTGGCAAAATTAAGCCGATTTTTGGCTTAAAATCAGCGTGGCTTCATGGAGCTCCCTTATCTGCTCCATGGCTGCTCAAAATCGGATTGACAGGTGCCATTTTGGCCTCTTTAAGCCGGTTCGTCGCTTAAGGCAGCGAGGCTTCATGGAGCTCCCTTATCTGCTCCATGGCTGCTCAAAATCGGATTGACAGTTGTCATTTTGGCCAAATTAAGCCGGTTTTTGGCTTAAAATCAGCGTGGCTTCATGGAGCTCCCTTATCTGCTCCATGGCTGCTCCAAATCGGATTGACAGGTGTTATTTTGGCCAAATTAAGCCGGTTTTTGGCTTAAAATCAGCGTGGCTTCATGGAGCTCCCTGGTCCGCTCCAAGGCTGCTCAAAATCGGATTGGCAGGTGTTATTTTGGCCAAATTAAGCCGGTTTTTGGCTTAAAATCAGCGTGGCTTCATGGAGCTCCCTTATCTGCTCCATGGCTGCTCAAAATCGGATTGACAGGTGTCATTTTGGCCTCTTTAAGCTGGTGCTTGGCTTAAGGCAGCGAGGCTTCATGGAGCTCTCTCATCCACTGCAGGGATGCTCCAAATCGGATTGACAGGTGTAATTCTGGCAAAATTAAGCCGGTTTTTGGCTTAAAATCAGCGTGGCTTCATGGAGCTCCCTTATCTGCTCCATGGCTGCTCAAAATCGGATTGACAGGTGCCATTTTGGCCTCTTTAAGCCGGTTCGTCGCTTAAGGCAGCGAGGCTTCATGGAGCTCCCTTATCTGCTCCATGGCTGCTCAAAATCGGATTGACAGTTGTCATTTTGGCCAAATTAAGCCGGTTTTTGGCTTAAAATCAGCGTGGCTTCATGGAGCTCCCTTATCTGCTCCATGGCTGCTCAAAATCGGATTGACAGGTGTCATTTTGGCCAAATTAAGCCGGTTTTTGGCTTAAAATCAGCGTGGCTTCATGGAGCTCCCTTATCTGCTCCATGGCTGCTCAAAATCAGATTGACAGGTGTGATTTTGGCCTCTTTAAGCTGGTGCTTGGCTTAAGGCAGCGAGGCTTCATGGAGCTCTCTCATCCACTGCAGGGATGCTCCAAATCGGATTGACAGGTGTTATTTTGGGCAAATTAAGCCGGTTTTTGGCTTAAAATAAGCGTGGCTTCATGGAGCTCCCTGATAGAGTCCCAGAACCCCGAAAAAACAAAGATAAAGTCGGAAAACACTTGGAAAAATAACGCTCCGGAAATCCAGTTGCAGTCCCAGAACCACGAACCGAGGGTCCACACGCCGACTTTGACCCCGTGCAACTTCGGCTGTGGGTGTCTGTTTATTTGTCTGTCACTTTCTATCGGTAGCCCAGGTCAAGCACGACAATGGAAGGGCTTGTTCCGTCTGTGCGTTCTATTTCCGGGGAGATGTGGCCACCGGAAAACCCCTCCAAACCCGCAGGCAGCGAGGCTTCATGGAGGTCTCTCATCCGCTGCAGGGATGCTCCAAATCGGATTGACAGGTGTTATTTTGGCCAAATTAAGCCGGTTTTTGGCTTAAAATCAGCGTGGCTTCATGGAGCTCCCTGGTCCGCTCCAAGGCTGCTCAAAATCGGATTGACAGGTGTTATTTTGGCCAAATTAAGCCGGTTTTTGGCTTAAAATCAGCGTGGCTTCATGGAGCTCCCTTATCTGCTCCATGGCTGCTCAAAATCGGATTGACAGGTGTTATTTTGGCCAAATTAAGCCGGTTTTTGGCTTAAAATCAGCGTGGCTTCATGGAGCTCCCTTATCTGCTCCATGGCTGCTCAAAATCGGATTGACAGGTGTCATTTTGGCCTCTTTAAGCTGGTGCTTGGCTTAAGGCAGCGAGGCTTCATGGAGCTCTCTCATCCACTGCAGGGATGCTCCAAATCGGATTGACAGGTGTAATTCTGGCAAAATTAAGCCGGTTTTTGGCTTAAAATCAGCGTGGCTTCATGGAGCTCCCTTATCTGCTCCATGGCTGCTCAAAATCGGATTGACAGGTGCCATTTTGGCCTCTTTAAGCCGGTTCGTCGCTTAAGGCAGCGAGGCTTCATGGAGGTCTCTCATCCACTGCAGGGATGCTCCAAATCGGATTGACAGGTGTTATTTTGGCCAAAATAAGCCGGTTTTTGGCTTAAAATCAGCGTGGCTTCATGGAGCTCCCTGGTCCGCTCCAAGGCTGCTCAAAATCGGATTGACAGGTGTCATTTTGGCCTCTTTAAGCAAGTTCGTCGCTTAAGGCAGCGAGGCTTCATGGAGCTCTCTTATCTGCTCCATGGCTGCTCAAAATCGGATTGACAGTTGTCATTTTGGCCAAATTAAGCCGGTTTTTGGCTTAAAATCAGCGTGGCTTCATGGAGCTCCCTTATCTGCTCCATGGCTGCTCAAAATCGGATTGACAGGTGTCATTTTGGCCAAATTAAGCCGGTTTTTGGCTTAAAATCAGCGTGGCTTCATGGAGCTCCCTTATCTGCTCCATGGCTGCTCAAAATCAGATTGACAGGTGTGATTTTGGCCTCTTTAAGCTGGTGCTTGGCTTAAGGCAGCGAGGCTTCATGGAGCTCTCTCATCCACTGCAGGGATGCTCCAAATCGGATTGACAGGTGTTATTTTGGGCAAATTAAGCCGGTTTTTGGCTTAAAATAAGCGTGGCTTCATGGAGCTCCCTGATAGAGTCCCAGAACCCCGAAAAAACAAAGATAAAGTCGGAAAACACTTGGAAAAATAACGCTCCGGAAATCCAGTTGCAGTCCCAGAACCACGAACCGAGGGTCCACACGCCGACTTTGACCCCGTGCAACTTCGGCTGTGGGTGTCTGTTTATTTGTCTGTCACTTTCTATCGGTAGCCCAGGTCAAGCACGACAATGGAAGGGCTTGTCCCGTCTGTGCCTTCTATTTCCGGGGAGATGTGGCCACCGGAAAACCCCTCCAAACCCGCAGGCAGCGAGGCTTCATGGAGGTCTCTCATCCGCTGCAGGGATGCTCCAAATCGGATTGACAGGTGTTATTTTGGCCAAATTAAGCCGGTTTTTGGCTTAAAATCAGCGTGGCTTCATGGAGCTCCCTGGTCCGCTCCAAGGCTGCTCAAAATCGGATTGACAGGTGTTATTTTGGCCAAATTAAGCCGGTTTTTGGCTTAAAATCAGCGTGGCTTCATGGAGCTCCCTTATCTGCTCCATGGCTGCTCAAAATCGGATTGACAGGTGTTATTTTGGCCAAATTAAGCCGGTTTTTGGCTTAAAATCAGCGTGGCTTCATGGAGCTCCCTTATCTGCTCCATGGCTGCTCAAAATCGGATTGACAGGTGTCATTTTGGCCTCTTTAAGCTGGTGCTTGGCTTAAGGCAGCGAGGCTTCATGGAGCTCTCTCATCCACTGCAGGGATGCTCCAAATCGGATTGACAGGTGTAATTCTGGCAAAATTAAGCCGTTTTTTGGCTTAAAATCAGCGTGGCTTCATGGAGCTCCCTTATCTGCTCCATGGCTGCTCAAAATCGGATTGACAGGTGTCATTTTGGCCTCTTTAAGCTGGTGCTTGGCTTAAGGCAGCGAGGCTTCATGGAGCTCTCTCATCCACTGCAGGGATGCTCCAAATCGGATTGACAGGTGTAATTCTGGCAAAATTAAGCCGGTTTTTGGCTTAAAATCAGCGTGGCTTCATGGAGCTCCCTTACCTGCTCCATGGCTGCTCAAAATCGGATTGACAGGTGCCATTTTGGCCTCTTTAAGCCGGTTCGTCGCTTAAGGCAGCGAGGCTTCATGGAGGTCTCTCATCCACTGCAGGGATGCTCCAAATCGGATTGACAGGTGTTATTTTGGCCAAAATAAGCCGGTTTTTGGCTTAAAATCAGCGTGGCTTCATGGAGCTCCCTGGTCCGCTCCAAGGCTGCTCAAAATCGGATTGACAGGTGTCATTTTGGCCTCTTTAAGCCGGTTCGTCGCTTAAGGCAGCGAGGCTTCATGGAGCTCCCTTATCTGCTCCATGGCTGCTCAAAATCGGATTGACAGTTGTCATTTTGGCCAAATTAAGCCGGTTTTTGGCTTAAAATCAGCGTGGCTTCATGGAGCTCCCTTATCTGCTCCATGGCTGCTCAAAATCGGATTGACAGGTGTCATTTTGGCCAAATTAAGCCGGTTTTTGGCTTAAAATCAGCGTGGCTTCATGGAGCTCCCTTATCTGCTCCATGGCTGCTCAAAATCAGATTGACAGGTGTGATTTTGGCCTCTTTAAGCTGGTGCTTGGCTTAAGGCAGCGAGGCTTCATGGAGCTCTCTCATCCACTGCAGGGATGCTCCAAATCGGATTGACAGGTGTTATTTTGGGCAAATTAAGCCGGTTTTTGGCTTAAAATAAGCGTGGCTTCATGGAGCTCCCTGATAGAGTCCCAGAACCCCGAAAAAACAAAGATAAAGTCGGAAAACACTTGGAAAAATAACGCTCCGGAAATCCAGTTGCAGTCCCAGAACCACGAACCGAGGGTCCACACGCCGACTTTGACCCCGTGCAACTTCGGCTGTGGGTGTCTGTTTATTTGTCTGTCACTTTCTATCAGTAGCCCAGGTCAAGCACGACAATGGAAGGGCTTGTCCCGTCTGTGCGTTCTATTTCCGGGGAGATGTGGCCACCGGAAAACCCCTCCAAACCCGCAGGCAGCGAGGCTTCATGGAGGTCTCTCATCCGCTGCAGGGATGCTCCAAATCGGATTGACAGGTGTTATTTTGGCCAAATTAAGCCGGTTTTTGGCTTAAAATCAGCGTGGCTTCATGGAGCTCCCTGGTCCGCTCCAAGGCTGCTCAAAATCGGATTGACAGGTGTTATTTTGGCCAAATTAAGCCGGTTTTTGGCTTAAAATCAGCGTGGCTTCATGGAGCTCCCTTATCTGCTCCATGGCTGCTCAAAATCGGATTGACAGGTGTTATTTTGGCCAAATTAAGCCGGTTTTTGGCTTAAAATCAGCGTGGCTTCATGGAGCTCCCTTATCTGCTCCATGGCTGCTCAAAATCGGATTGACAGGTGTCATTTTGGCCTCTTTAAGCTGGTGCTTGGCTTAAGGCAGCGAGGCTTCATGGAGCTCTCTCATCCACTGCAGGGATGCTCCAAATCGGATTGACAGGTGTAATTCTGGCAAAATTAAGCCGGTTTTTGGCTTAAAATCAGCGTGGCTTCATGGAGCTCCCTTATCTGCTCCATGGCTGCTCAAAATCGGATTGACAGGTGTCATTTTGGCCTCTTTAAGCTGGTGCTTGGCTTAAGGCAGCGAGGCTTCATGGAGCTCTCTCATCCACTGCAGGGATGCTCCAAATCGGATTGACAGGTGTAATTCTGGCAAAATTAAGCCGGTTTTCGGCTTAAAATCAGCGTGGCTTCATGGAGCTCCCTTATCTGCTCCATGGCTGCTCAAAATCGGATTGACAGGTGCCATTTTGGCCTCTTTAAGCTGGTGCTTGGCTTAAGGCAGCGAGGCTTCATGGAGCTCTCTCATCCACTGCAGGGATGCTCCAAATCGGATTGACAGGTGTAATTCTGGCAAAATTAAGCCGGTTTTTGGCTTAAAATCAGCGTGGCTTCATGGAGCTCCCTTATCTGCTCCATGGCTGCTCAAAATCGGATTGACAGGTGCCATTTTGGCCTCTTTAAGCCGGTTCGTCGCTTAAGGCAGCGAGGCTTCATGGAGGTCTCTCATCCACTGCAGGGATGCTCCAAATCGGATTGACAGGTGTTATTTTGGCCAAAATAAGCCGGTTTTTGGCTTAAAATCAGCGTGGCTTCATGGAGCTCCCTGGTCCGCTCCAAGGCTGCTCAAAATCGGATTGACAGGTGTCATTTTGGCCTCTTTAAGCAAGTTCGTCGCTTAAGGCAGCGAGGCTTCATGGAGCTCTCTTATCTGCTCCATGGCTGCTCAAAATCGGATTGACAGTTGTCATTTTGGCCAAATTAAGCCGGTTTTTGGCTTAAAATCAGCGTGGCTTCATGGAGCTCCCTTATCTGCTCCATGGCTGCTCAAAATCGGATTGACAGGTGTCATTTTGGCCAAATTAAGCCGGTTTTTGGCTTAAAATCAGCGTGGCTTCATGGAGCTCCCTTATCTGCTCCATGGCTGCTCAAAATCAGATTGACAGGTGTGATTTTGGCCTCTTTAAGCTGGTGCTTGGCTTAAGGCAGCGAGGCTTCATGGAGCTCTCTCATCCACTGCAGGGATGCTCCAAATCGGATTGACAGGTGTTATTTTGGGCAAATTAAGCCGGTTTTTGGCTTAAAATAAGCGTGGCTTCATGGAGCTCCCTGATAGAGTCCCAGAACCCCGAAAAAACAAAGATAAAGTCGGAAAACACTTGGAAAAATAACGCTCCGGAAATCCAGTTGCAGTCCCAGAACCACGAACCGAGGGTCCACACGCCGACTTTGACCCCGTGCAACTTCGGCTGTGGGTGTCTGTTTATTTGTCTGTCACTTTCTATCGGTAGCCCAGGTCAAGCACGACAATGGAAGGGCTTGTCCCGTCTGTGCCTTCTATTTCCGGGGAGATGTGGCCACCGGAAAACCCCTCCAAACCCGCAGGCAGCGAGGCTTCATGGAGGTCTCTCATCCGCTGCAGGGATGCTCCAAATCGGATTGACAGGTGTTATTTTGGCCAAATTAAGCCGGTTTTTGGCTTAAAATCAGCGTGGCTTCATGGAGCTCCCTGGTCCGCTCCAAGGCTGCTCAAAATCGGATTGACAGGTGTTATTTTGGCCAAATTAAGCCGGTTTTTGGCTTAAAATCAGCGTGGCTTCATGGAGCTCCCTTATCTGCTCCATGGCTGCTCAAAATCGGATTGACAGGTGTTATTTTGGCCAAATTAAGCCGGTTTTTGGCTTAAAATCAGCGTGGCTTCATGGAGCTCCCTTATCTGCTCCATGGCTGCTCAAAATCGGATTGACAGGTGTCATTTTGGCCTCTTTAAGCTGGTGCTTGGCTTAAGGCAGCGAGGCTTCATGGAGCTCTCTCATCCACTGCAGGGATGCTCCAAATCGGATTGACAGGTGTAATTCTGGCAAAATTAAGCCGGTTTTTGGCTTAAAATCAGCGTGGCTTCATGGAGCTCCCTTATCTGCTCCATGGCTGCTCAAAATCGGATTGACAGGTGTCATTTTGGCCTCTTTAAGCTGGTGCTTGGCTTAAGGCAGCGAGGCTTCATGGAGCTCTCTCATCCACTGCAGGGATGCTCCAAATCGGATTGACAGGTGTAATTCTGGCAAAATTAAGCCGGTTTTTGGCTTAAAATCAGCGTGGCTTCATGGAGCTCCCTTACCTGCTCCATGGCTGCTCAAAATCGGATTGACAGGTGCCATTTTGGCCTCTTTAAGCCGGTTCGTCGCTTAAGGCAGCGAGGCTTCATGGAGGTCTCTCATCCACTGCAGAGATGCTCCAAATCGGATTGACAGGTGTTATTTTGGCCAAAATAAGCCGGTTTTTGGCTTAAAATCAGCGTGGCTTCATGGAGCTCCCTGGTCCGCTCCAAGGCTGCTCAAAATCGGATTGACAGGTGTCATTTTGGCCTCTTTAAGCCGGTTCGTCGCTTAAGGCAGCGAGGCTTCATGGAGCTCCCTTATCTGCTCCATGGCTGCTCAAAATCGGATTGACAGTTGTCATTTTGGCCAAATTAAGCCGGTTTTTGGCTTAAAATCAGCGTGGCTTCATGGAGCTCCCTTATCTGCTCCATGGCTGCTCAAAATCGGATTGACAGGTGTCATTTTGGCCAAATTAAGCCGGTTTTTGGCTTAAAATCAGCGTGGCTTCATGGAGCTCCCTTATCTGCTCCATGGCTGCTCAAAATCAGATTGACAGGTGTGATTTTGGCCTCTTTAAGCTGGTGCTTGGCTTAAGGCAGCGAGGCTTCATGGAGCTCTCTCATCCACTGCAGGGATGCTCCAAATCGGATTGACAGGTGTTATTTTGGGCAAATTAAGCCGGTTTTTGGCTTAAAATAAGCGTGGCTTCATGGAGCTCCCTGATAGAGTCCCAGAACCCCGAAAAAACAAAGATAAAGTCGGAAAACACTTGGAAAAATAACGCTCCGGAAATCCAGTTGCAGTCCCAGAACCACGAACCGAGGGTCCACACGCCGACTTTGACCCCGTGCAACTTCGGCTGTGGGTGTCTGTTTATTTGTCTGTCACTTTCTATCAGTAGCCCAGGTCAAGCACGACAATGGAAGGGCTTGTCCCGTCTGTGCGTTCTATTTCCGGGGAGATGTGGCCACCGGAAAACCCCTCCAAACCCGCAGGCAGCGAGGCTTCATGGAGGTCTCTCATCCGCTGCAGGGATGCTCCAAATCGGATTGACAGGTGTTATTTTGGCCAAATTAAGCCGGTTTTTGGCTTAAAATCAGCGTGGCTTCATGGAGCTCCCTGGTCCGCTCCAAGGCTGCTCAAAATCGGATTGACAGGTGTTATTTTGGCCAAATTAAGCCGGTTTTTGGCTTAAAATCAGCGTGGCTTCATGGAGCTCCCTTATCTGCTCCATGGCTGCTCAAAATCGGATTGACAGGTGTTATTTTGGCCAAATTAAGCCGGTTTTTGGCTTAAAATCAGCGTGGCTTCATGGAGCTCCCTTATCTGCTCCATGGCTGCTCAAAATCGGATTGACAGGTGTCATTTTGGCCTCTTTAAGCTGGTGCTTGGCTTAAGGCAGCGAGGCTTCATGGAGCTCTCTCATCCACTGCAGGGATGCTCCAAATCGGATTGACAGGTGTAATTCTGGCAAAATTAAGACGGTTTTTGGCTTAAAATCAGCGTGGCTTCATGGAGCTCCCTTATCTGCTCCATGGCTGCTCAAAATCGGATTGACAGGTGTCATTTTGGCCTCTTTAAGCTGGTGCTTGGCTTAAGGCAGCGAGGCTTCATGGAGCTCTCTCATCCACTGCAGGGATGCTCCAAATCGGATTGACAGGTGTAATTCTGGCAAAATTAAGCCGGTTTTCGGCTTAAAATCAGCGTGGCTTCATGGAGCTCCCTTATCTGCTCCATGGCTGCTCAAAATCGGATTGACAGGTGCCATTTTGGCCTCTTTAAGCCGGTTCGTCGCTTAAGGCAGCGAGGCTTCATGGAGGTCTCTCATCCACTGCAGGGATGCTCCAAATCGGATTGACAGGTGTTATTTTGGGCAAATTAAGCCGGTTTTTGGCTTAAAATAAGCGTGGCTTCATGGAGCTCCCTGATAGAGTCCCAGAACCCCGAAAAAACAAAGATAAAGTCGGAAAACACTTGGAAAAATAACGCTCCGGAAATCCAGTTGCACTCCCAGAACCACGAACCGAGGGTCCACACACCGATTTTGACCCCGTGCAACTTCGGCTGTGGGTGTCTGTTTATTTGTCTGTCACTTTCTATCGGTAGCCCAGGTCAAGGACGACAATGGAGGGGCTTGTCCCGTCTGTGCGTTCTATTTCCGGGGTGATGTGGCCCCCGGAAAACCCCTCCAAACCCGCAAGCAGCTAGGCTTCTTGGAGGTCTCTCATCTGCTGCAGGGATGCTCCAAATCGGATTGACAGGTGTTATTTTGGCTAAATTAAGCCGGTTTAACCTTAAAATCAGCGTGTCTTCATGGAGCACCCTTATCTGCTCCATGGCTGCTCAAAATCGGATTGACAGGTGTCATTTTGGCCAAATTAAGCCGGTTTTTGGCTTAAAATCAGCGTGGCTTCATGGAGCTCCCTTATCTGCTCCAAGGCTGCTCAAAATCGGATTGACAGGTGTCATTTTGGCCTCTTTAAGCCGGTTCGTCGCTTAAGGCAGCGAGGCTTCATGGAGCTCCCTTATCTGCTCCATGGCTGCTCAAAATCGGATTGACAGTTGTCATTTTGGCCAAATTAAGCCGGTTTTTGGCTTAAAATCAGCGTGGCTTCATGGAGCTCCCTTATCTGCTCCATGGCTGCTCAAAATCGGATTGACAGGTGTCATTTTGGCCAAATTAAGCCGGTTTTTGGCTTAAAATCAGCGTGGCTTCATGGAGCTCCCTTATCTGCTCCATGGCTGCTCAAAATCAGATTGACAGGTGTGATTTTGGCCTCTTTAAGCTGGTGCTTGGCTTAAGGCAGCGAGGCTTCATGGAGCTCTCTCATCCACTGCAGGGATGCTCCAAATCGGATTGACAGGTGTTATTTTGGGCAAATTAAGCCGGTTTTTGGCTTAAAATCAGCGTGGCTTCATGGAGCTCCCTTATCTGCTCCATGGCTGCTCAAAATCGGATTGACAGGTGTTATTTTGGCCAAATTAAGCCGGTTTTTGGCTTAAAATCAGCGTGGCTTTATGGAGCTCCCTTATCTGCTCCATGGCTGCTCAAAATCGGATTGACAGGTGCCATTTTAGCCTCTTTAAGCCGGTTCGTCGCTTAAGGCAGCGAGGCTTCATGGAGGTCTCTCATCCACTGCAGGGATGCTCCAAATCGGATTGACAGGTGTTATTTTGGGCACATTAAGCCGGTTTTTGGCTTAAAATAAGCGTGGCTTCATGGAGCTCCCTGATAGAGTCCCAGAACCCCGAAAAAACAAAGATAAAGTCGGAAAACACTTGGAAAAATAACGCTCCGGAAATCCAGTTGCACTCCCAGAACCACGAACCGAGGGTCCACACACCGATTTTGACCCCGTGCAACTTCGGCTGTGGGTGTCTGTTTATTTGTCTGTCACTTTCTATCGGTAGCCCAGGTCAAGGACGACAATGGAGGGGCTTGTCCCGTCTGTGCGTTCTATTTCCGGGGTGATGTGGCCCCCTCCAAACCCCTCCAAACCCGCAAGCAGCTAGGCTTCTTGGAGCTCCCTTATCTGCTCCATGGCTGCTCAAAATCGGATTGACAGGTGTCATTTTGGCCAAATTAAGCCGGTTTTTGGCTTAAAATCAGTGTGGCTTCATGGAGCTCCCTGGTCCGCTCCAAGGCTGCTCAAAATCGGATTGACAGGTGTTATTTTGGCCAAATTAAGCCGGTTTTTGGCTTAAAATCAGCGTGGCTTCATGTCATCAGTCTTATGTCATTTTCATGAATATCTGTAACTTTCAGCACTTTCCTGGCATTTTCACTTTTATTATGCTCTTAAACAGGCAGAGATGAGGCCAAAAGTGGATTTTGTGAAAGTAAACATAGTTTCAAAGATTTTCTTCAGAAAAGTGGCTCAGGACAGTTGCTTTCACAGTCTGATGTCAATTTCATGAATATCTGCAACTTTCAGCACTTTCCTGGCATTTTCACTTTTTTATGCTCTTAAACAACGTTTCAGGCAGAGAGGAGGCCAAAAGTGTATTTTGTGAAAGTAAACAGTTTCAAAGATTTTCTTCAGAAAAGTGGCTCAGGACAGTTGCTTTCACAGTCTGATGTCAATTTCATGAATATCTGCAGCTTTCAGCACTTTACTGGCATTGTCTCTTTTTTATGCTCTTAAACGACGTTTCAGGCAGAGAGGAGGCCAAAAGTGGATTTTGTGAAAGAAAACGATGAAATGTTCGAAATCCGACTCCGAATAGCTCCAGACTCCAAAGATATCATCCAGGTAACGAATGTATAATAGCGGGGTTTTAGCGCATTTGGGCAAGGGTTGGGGTTAGGTAATAGCAAGGATACCAGACTTTTGGCGTGATGATCGTATATAGCTGTTGGCTACTTGGTGCTAGCCCCCTGTAAACCTGGTGTGTGCATTCCCAGCACACCAGAGCACATTTGTATTAAGTCTGGCATCTGTAGCTGCTTCCTTTGGTATGGCTGCCATCGAGCCCCATTGGATTATTTTGGTGATGATCATATATAGCTCTTGGCTACTTGGTGCTAGCCTCCTGAAACTTTCTGTGTGTGTTGGTATTAAGCCGGAGCACGTGTGTGTAACGTTTCTGTGGCTCTAGCTTGTTCCTTTAGTATAGCTGTCATAGACTCCCATTGCTTTGGGCTGGGGGTCTTCGAGGTCCTGGAGCCTGCTCTTCTGGGATAACTTTTGATAGGAAGAGCCTTGCAAGTGGGCTCTACCCCCACTAAGTGGTTGATTGCGTTTCAATGGGTACAAAGTTTGAGGTTCTAGGACCTTGGGAAGGGGTAGTACATCACCTTCACCATATATGGTGAAGAGGCTTAGATGGTGTATAGCTCTTGGCTCCTTGGTGCTAGCCTCCTGAAACTTGGTGTGTGTATTTCTAGCATGCCCTAGTGCCTTTGTAGTAGTGTATGTAGTTTGGCATCTCTAGCTGCTGCCTAGGACCTAACCCTAAGCTATTCACACAGCCTGAGCTTTACGACACATGTACGACTAGTTGTGGTTAGTTAAACCTACTTGGGTAGGTCCTAGAGCCGCTCCTCTCTGGGCCGTGGTCTACCTGTCAGTGCACTAAATAACAGATGTTTTTGTATAAAGGTCTACTCAGGTTAAAGTTTTACACATGTTTACCCTATATTGACGTTCAGGAGCCCCTGCCTCTGTTTACTGTACTCCTATGTACTGAGGGCTTCAGCTCTGAGAGCGGTGGTAATTTAGCCTTTACCCGAATTTCTGTCACGGGAGTTCACAGGTAGGACCCAAACGCAAGACCACAGGAGACAGAAGTTAATATTAACAGGTTTTATTTAGACTGTGAAGGTGTGGAGCCCGTGGTCAGACACCCGAGTGGCAGATCGACGGTGTGAGGCCCGTGGCTCGACACCGGAGGGCTGGTAGGTTGACGGCGTGAAGTCCCGTGGCTCGATACCAGAGAGTAGACAGATCGACGGTGTGAGTCCGTGGCTCGACACCGGAGGGCTGGCAGCTTGACGGCGAGTGTAGTCCGTTTAACACAAGGCGGGCAGAGCGGCGGAGTGTAATCCGTAGACCACAAGGAGGGCAGAGCGGCGGAGTGTAATCCATAAACACAAGGAGGGCAGAGGATGCCACGGGGTTTCAGCGGGTGAAAGACGGTACGACCTCACAACCCCAGACTGCAGGACCAGAGTTTATATAGAGACAGGAGACTCATTAGTGGGCCCTGAGTCTGGTGTGTCAGGCTGCAGGAGGTGATCGGCTGGAGTGTCCTCAGCTGTGCACAATCAAGGGTGTGGCCATGGGAGGTGTCTGGAGGCAGAGGACAAACACAGAGCACATGGCACACAATAACAAACAGGGGAATGACAGAACACATGAGGAGAGGAGATCAGGGGAAACACCCAACGGGTCAGACAGGGATCCTGGATCCTGACAATTTCTCCCAAGAATGTTTTGATTGTATTAAATGGCTGACGCTATGCTACTGTTTTCCCTCCAATTTGCCTGTCACCTGATCCAGCTCACTTGTGCGTAGTGTCTGTTTCACCCTCTTTTTTCTAGTTTTAATTTATCTACTAATAGTACGATGTCAGCCAACACGTACTAGAAGTTTTTTAGAACTTTTTTATAACTAGAACTGTTTTTGCATTGATCTGCTATGGCTTCACTCACCCCTCCATCCGACTGTGTCAGCTGCGCCCGCCTGGTGGACAAAATCACAGAGTTGGAGGGAAGAATATCCACGCTCTACAGGATCCAGTATGCCGAGAGCCTCATGGACACCATCATTTTCGGTCCATCACAGACTGACACAGCCAGCGACCGCGTGCATGAGTCCATCGCTTCCAGTCCTGCTGCCGCGGCACCTCCTCCGGTCGCAGCTCCTGAGGCCTCCTGGCTACGGCTCGGAGCTAAGCCTAATGCGCTGGTCAGCTCTACTCCATCACATCACGAGCCCTGGTCCCTGGTCTGTGCTCGCGGCAGCCGGAGAGGGAGACGCACATCTCCTACACCCCATGGCTTCGATGTCCAGCTGAAGAATGGATTTGACACCCTTGCCCTGCACGAGTTCCCTCCTCTGACTACGGACTCCCAGCTTCCTACATCATCCCAGCTGCCGCCTCGGGGGACCCACAGCCCCGGGTCCCCCGACATCCCTACGCCTGTCATTCCTGAGCCCTCCTCTCACCCCAGGACACGCCGCTCCATACCGTGCTTTACACCAGCACCGCGGCGAGCTTCGGTCGCCCGTTCTCTCAGTCCTTGCTCGTCTTCTCCGCCACCACTGGTTGAATCCTCACCTCCATCCACGCGTATTGCACGCGCAGTGTTGCCGCCTCGTCCCCTCTTCGCCCCGACGACGCTGTTAGTCTGGGACTCAATAATCAGGAACACCCGTTTCTTCAACGCGGAGACACACTGCTTCCCCGGAGCAACGGCTCCAGACATCCTGCTGACACTGCCTGGCCTGCTGCGCGCCCTCCCGTCTTCCATTCGGCAAATTATCGTTCATGTGGGAATTAACGACACAGCCCTCCACCAGTCCGAGTTGACCAAGATGGATTTTACATATCTTTTAAGCTTTTTAAACAGCTGTGGACTGTCTGTTTTTATCAGTGGTCCAAGTCCAACACTCGGCCGTGGATCACAGCGGTTCAGCAGAGTCCTCAGCCTCCACACCTGGCTCCAGGCCGCCTGCAGGACCAACAACGTGAGCTTCATTGACAATTTTAATCTGTTTTGGGGCCGCTCTTCCGCTTTTAAGAAGGATGGTATTCATTTTAACAAGCTGGGTAGCCGCCTGCTAGCGGCTAATTTACAGCATGCTGTTCACTCCCATTCACATGATTGACTGTTTACACCTGGATCCCCTGTCCGCTGTCACTCTTCCTCTACGATCATTCATCAGCCGCATTCATCCCCTACTAGCAACACCAGCTCCCCCTGGCGGCATGGAGGGTCGCCAGCCTCTAACGTAACTTCCACTCCACGACCCATGAGCATTCCCGTGAGAATCACAGACTCGCGCTCACGCCCTAGTTATGGTCGGGTTCGAGGTGCTGCACGAGTGATCCGTCATGTTGCACATACCCCCAAGCTTCCTGTGCTGACGACACAGTGTCTTCCCCCATCAAAATGTGTCTGATCAATGCACGCTCTATAACAAACAAGGCTCACATTTTAAATGATTTGTTCAAAAGTCATAATTTGGCTTTTTTATTTCTGACCGAGACCTGGCAACGGAATATGGAATGCATCCATTTCAATGAACTCTGCCCTGTGGACTGCTCTTATGTTGGGACACCGCGTCTGACAGGCCGCGGTGGAGGTCTCGCCGTGGTCTGGAAGAATCAGTTTTCCTGCCACTTGGGGAGCACAGAATCCTATGCTACTTTTGAACTACAGCTGACTAAAGTGGGCCGGCTAAAGCCGTTTTACTGTTTTTTAATTTACCGACCTCCAGGTCCTGCAGGTCAATTTTTATCAGAATTCACAGACTTTTTGACCTCTATTATCAAGCTAGACAAAGTGCTTCTGGTTGGTGACTTTAATCTGCATGTCAATGATACCACAGACTGTATTGCTACTGAGTTTCTCAATATTACTGAATCTTTTAATTTCACGCAACATGTTTCTGGCGCCACTCACAGGGGTGGTCACACCTTGGACCTTGTGTTTTCTCTGGGTCTTGATATTGATAATACCCGTTGTGAGGACCTATTGATCAGTGACCATAAATGTATTTTCTTTGGTCTTTCTGTCAATGCTGACCCCTTGTGTCTGAAACAAACATTCCACTCCCGCATTATTACTCAGAGTACAGCTGATCATTTCTCTATGCACTTCTGCTGTGATATTAACACAAATCTCGATGATGTTGAACACTTGATACAGTCATTTAATGAACATTGCACCACTTTGCTGGATAAAGTGGCACCTCTTAAGGAAAGGACCAGGGCTGCCTATAACACTACTCCGTGGATGACAGAAGCTGTGTGCAGCCTGAGACAGAAGTGTCGCAGGGCAGAGCTACTGGGCTAGAAGTGCATCGTTTATATCTCAAAGACCTAAGAGTTTCTTTTAATACTACAGTAAAGGAAGCTAGAACTGCTTATTTTGCCAACCTAATCTCTTCTTCAAAGAAAAATCCCAAGATTCAGTTTGACACAATTAGAGGAATTGTTTCACCACCTGTCTCCACTGTACATTCTGTTGACGATTGCAACAAATTCCTGATCTATTTTAATGATAAGGTAACAGGTATTAGGTCTGGCATTCGGCCTGGGATCTGTTCGGCTACTTGTAGCTCCTCGCAATCTCCTGCTGTTATGGGCTCTTTCCAGCCTATCAGCCTTCAAGACCTGATGGACTTAATTAACAAAACAAAGCCATCAACTTGCCCTCTGGATATAATTCCATCCTCTCTATTTAAGAACGTTCTGCTAACTATTGGCCCTGCAGTAACATCTATTGTCAATTCCTCATTGTCTACAGGAATTGTCCCTTCCTATTTCAAACATGCCACTATCCAGCCCATATTAAAGAAACCTAACTTAGATCCACCTTTGCCCATGAACTACAGGCCCATATCAAAACTGCCTTTCCTGTCCAAAATTTTGGAGAAAGTGGTGGCCAAACAACTTCTGCACTGGAGAGGCACAATATGTACGACAAGTTCCAGTCTGGGTTTCGTAAGCAACACTCTACTGAAACCGCTCTCCTGAGGGTTTCAAATGACATTCTCATGTGTGCTGATGCAGGTGACTGCTCTGTGTTAGTTCTTCTGGATCTCAGTTCTGCATTTGACACTGTAGACCATGACATCCTGATTAAGAGGCTTCGTGATTGGGTGGGCATATCTGGCATAGCGTTAGACTGGTTTACATCTTACCTCAGTCACAGAAGTTTCAATGTCTCTGTGGGTGATTTTGTGTCTGTCACCTCTCCACTTTCTTGTGGTGTACCGCAGGGCTCGGTTCTGGGGCCTTTGTTATTTTCCCTTTATCTGTTACCTTTGGGACCGATCATAAAAAGCTATAATGTGTCCTATCACTTATATGCATACGACATCCAACTTCATCTGTCATTTAAACCCAGCGAGGCATTCACATTAACTAGGCTCCTGGACTGTGTCAATGCCATCAGAGACTGGACGGCAGAAAACTGCTTGCAACTCAATGACTCTAAGACGGAGGTCCTAGTTATTGCTCCAGAGGAGTTTGTCCCCATGATCAGGCAGATTATTAGTCCTCTCTCCTCTGCTTCCCATTGCAACCTGCGCAATCTTGGGATTTTCTTTGATCGCTCCATGTCATTTGACCAACATGTTAAGCAGCTGTCCAGGTCATGTTTCTTCCATCTAAGAAATATCAGTAAACTGAGATCTGTATTATCAACACCTGAATTAGAAATGATCATACACACATTCATCTCTTCACGCATTGACTACTGCAACTCACTTTTCACATCACTCAGTGTATCTGCTCTTAACCGTCTGCAGGTCATCCAAAACGCTGCCACCAGATTACTCACCAGGACAAATCGACGGTCTCACATCACCCCCGTACTCCGATCTCTCCACTGGCTTCCTGTAGCATCTCGGATACACTTCAAAATTCTCACCATCACTTACAGAGCACTTCACGGTCAGGCTCCGGCTTATGTAGCTGATCTACTTCGCCCCTATTCACCCGCCCGCACGCTCAGGTCAAATGCTCTAGGTCTTCTGTCAGTCCCACGCACACGATTTAAGACCCGTGGTGACCGAGCCTTTGAGGCAGTGGCCCCGAGGCTCTGGAATGATCTGCCTGCAACTCTGCGCCTCGCAGATACTGTGGATACTTTTAAAAGCCAGGTAAAAACCCACCTGTTTAGGCTGGCGTTTGTGTAAAAGTAAACCCATGTCCTAGACCTGTTCTTAAAATATGTTTTACATTTTTATTTTATTTTTATTTTATTTTTATTTTATTCTTTAACATTTTTTATTCACTCTGTGTAGATAATTTATTGACCCTAGGGTCACATTGTGTTTTTTATGCTTTTAAATGTCTGCTCTGTTAAGCACTTTGTGATAGTACTGTCTGTGAAAAGCGCTATATAAATAAAATTCATTCATTCATTCATTCATTCAAATCTATCATGTGTTTCTTCAGAAAGCTGGGATGATGATATACTTTTTAGAGTAGGAGACCCTTTGGTGTATTGAATTGAATTAATTCTGCGTGGGTTTGACAGGTGTGTGGTGTACGGCGAGTAGGAGGTGATAAGCAGAAGCTTAGAGATAAGTATTGTAAATTTAACATGAAAGGAAGTCTTAATTAAGGTCTCTTCTGGATGACCTAGAGCTCCCCCTTGTGGACATAGCTCCAAACTGAATTTAAATGATTCCTGCAAATCAATATGACCTGTGCATATTCTATTACAGATATAATCAACATACTGAATAATTTAGTCATTTCATTTGTTGATCCACACGAGGGTTTTCTGTACTCACATTCAAACAGTGGTGAAAAGCCTTAATACTGTATGTATTACGTGGCATTTGAGGGTACAGTCAGGAACATCTGATTTGGGATTATTGTCCTCTCGTCACCCCTGTTAAAGTCAATTACTTGTTGTGTGTTGATGTTCATCTCGTCTCCTTTTCTTTGTGGTGCTCTGTCGGTTGTGCGTGTGTTGCCATTTCTGCGGCTATGCAATGCGCTGTGGCTGTCAGCCCTGCGTCTGCTCTCGCGTCAGGCGCCGGAGAGGAGATGAGATGGATCTGGTCGATCCTGGCAAGGCTTGTTGCGTCTGGGTTCGTAGAGGGACCAGCCGGTCCTGGTCACCGAAGTGTAGGCTCTACAGCGATGGCAGGAGGGAGTTCTGTAACCGTGAGGAGAAGATGGAGCGTCCCGATGCAGCTCGGGCGCGCACGCCCTCTGTGTGCTCAGCTCCCTTCTGGTGACCAACTCACCTGCAAAATCTCCGCAGTGGTTCTGGGCTTCATCCCTGCATCTATGCGTGGAGGTGGCTCTGGCGTGTCCCTCCGAGAAACGGTCCCGTCTCTTGCGGTCCCTCCTGAAGGCCCTCATGGTCCACTCGCTTCTGTGTTGGCCTTCGTATTAGCTAATGCTATGATGCTAATGGCAGCGCATGCTATTATGCTACTGGTCTCATATGCGTGTTGTAGGCCAAGAAAGTTTGCAAAAGCACTTTTAACCTTTTAATTTGGCCAAACAGTGAAACCAACGCAAATAATAAAATACATTGAAGTTTACAGCAACATTTGGATAATAATAAATCTTCTTCAGACTGATTAAACATTTTAAATTACCCCGTTCGGTGGAGCGTCGTGTCGCGAGTCCATCGCTCGTCAGACACGCTGGAAAAGGAAGGAAAGCAGTCCAGTGTTGGATTTTCAACAGTTCACAGGTCACATGTCACTTGTCGTGAAGAGGTAGAATTTCACCTTGCTTTACGGTAACAAGTCATACATCCTTATTTCCATTATAGATCACACGGTAGTTAATAGGTAACATCACATGAAAGCAGTACACGTGTAATCAATATGCATTGTAGCAATTAGTTGTGGAAAGGGTAATGAGCCTCTTGTTAATTAACCCAATAACATGTAGAAGCATACATATTAAAATTAAACATTGTTACATACATGCATGAATGTCTCATTATGTGATGGAGACCATTAAACATATTTACAGGTAAGTATAGTACGCTGGTTATGAGGAAGCCTAAACTATGAGGTTGAGTTTTAGGCTCTAAAACCATGTTATGTTTGGGAAATAAACTCTGGGTGGTGCTTATTGTGAGCATAATTGGTTGTGTTTAGGGTCAACCTAAGGTTTAAGGTTACATTCCAAATTAGGGTTAGGTAAGGGTGCGAGTCAAGGTTGAGATGAGGTTAGATTTAAGATTGTGGTCTGGATTAGGAATGAGGGTAGTGTACAAACATCAAGGGAACTCAGAGCAGAGAACAGGAGGCACTCGCTGGTCAGGTTTGGGGTAAGGGTATGGGGAAAATGCTGTAAAGACAGCAAAATCTCCAGTGCACTGTCCATCGCTGACCTCTGCTCAGAGTCCCTCAACGCTCGTGTGAACCCTGTGGTCCCTTGGTGGAGAGTTTTGCAATCACACCCTGCTCTGTAGCTTTTCTCTGGGCCGTGTTCCGACTGTCAGTACACTCTATGACACTGTTTTTTGTATGTGGGTCTATTCAGACTAATATTATACATATTTGCCTTATATATTCACGTTTGTGAGTGCCTGCCTGTGTTTAAAGTAATCCTGTGTACTTAAGGCCTCGGCTCTGAGAATGGTAGCAATTTAGCTTTTATCCAAATATCTCGAGGAACGTCAGATTATATTTAATCTTGTTTGTGTTTCTTGTGAACGCTGGGATGATGTTATACGAATAGAGCGTAGAATAGAAAGCCCTTAGGTGTCTTCATTGAGCGTAATCCTAAATTGGTGTGACAGGTTTGTGGTGTACGGCGAAGAGGTGGTGATGAGCAGATGTATGGAGGCAAGTCCTGTTAATTTAACATGAAAGGAAGTCAACAGGCCTCTGGAATAGGAGGACCTAGAGCTCCCCCTTGTGGACAAAGCTCGGAACTGAATTTGAACTGCTCCATGCTCCACACTCTGACATTTGCAGATTCTAATACAGATTTAATCAACCTAATTGATTGTTTCATCATTCATTTCTTGATCTAAACCATAGCTTTATCTGTACTCACATTTTAGAAGTGGTGAAAAGTATGTTTAGATTGCCAAGATATTTAACTAAATAATCCTTTAACAGTGACCATAATACCTGATGGAGATGCAGGGGATTGAACCCCGGGCCTCATACATGCAAAGCACGGGCTCTACCACTGAGCTACATCCCCCACAAATCTTCACAAATAGTCTTTCTTTCTTCGAGATGCCTAAATAAAAGACGTGATATGACAAAAAACGATAGATGTAGATTTGTAAATTCACTTGTATAGTACTGTCGGAGCGGTCGGTCGATTAACGCGCATTCTCTCGTAGTGTCACTTCAAAACTTTCTTTTATTCCAGAATAGCATCAAAAGCATACATGGAAGTTATCTTAAACAGAAAAACCCGCTTTGTCTCAAATTGTTCTAATGCGATTTCGTAAGGCTTAATGCGTAATGCGTAATGCGGTTGAAAAATAGTTAGTCCTTCCGCTCTCTAGTCGAAAAAACACACACCTGCACGTACTCAGGTGAGGTCTACATAAAGAGTTAACGCCCCCTGACGTCATCATTGCCTCATAATCATTTCGGCAGTAACATCTTAACAGGTTCCACAGTAAATCATATTTGGCATTGTTTGATGTACAAGCGGTAGCATGATTATAATTTACTAACAAGGATAGAATCTATAGGCAAAACACAAATCAGAGTAATGGCTTCTACAAGTACTGTGAAATGCAACTGTGAATTTTAGAAATTAAGCTTGGGAAAACTCGCACCACTATACAACCAGTCACAGTGGAAATGTTGGACATTGGCTGCCTTGACAAACGGCATCCGATTTACGTGACTTTTACACTATGTGGTTTACACTTGATACAGAGCAACACGATGCACGCGTTCTGTAAGCACCAGGCAGAGGATACAGGAAGCATCGGACTATTTGCAAAGCATCATTTCCAGCATCAGGCGGTCCACGCGGGATTGAAAACATCACACACTCGCGGTCGCGCAGTCCGACGGTCGCAGAAGTTCTCGGACGCGCAGGCCGGAGTCCCGCCGGCACCCCGACGTGCATATTGCGAGGGCCCGTTCATCGCTGCTCGCAGCTTTAATTATATTTACAGTGTATTTATATATATATATATATTTGTAGTGTGTGTATATATATATATATAATCCCTGCTCAGGATTGTAAATATATACACATAAATACATTAAACTAAAATATTTTCAGAATATATATTTTGAAGTTTTTAGTTTAGTGTTTTTAATCATATGTTCAAAAATTCATTCATAGTTTATTTTCAAAAAAAAAAAATTCTAAATGAATAATCAGTTAATTAAATTAGTTATTATATTAAATAACACATTTTCAGTTATAGTTCTTGCAATTCTCTCATCACCTGTGGGGGTGCAGGAGCTGCAGACACCTGATCACTGGTTGGTTGTGACAGGCGGCTCACAAAGCTGTGTTCAGATTGAAGTGTGCTGCAGTCGAGGACATTTAGAAATGGACAGGGACAGCAGGACAACTCATTTTGTGCACTGCAGCAATACGACCTATGTTTATCTGTGGACTAGCAGGCAGTTCCAGGTGACTTCAGAGCTCCGGTTTCTTCAGCGGGTCCACGTTCCTCTGTGCTGTTTGTGTGCTCATTGGTTGTGTGTGTGTTTCAGCAGGAGCAGGTCCAGTGGGAGGATGTGAATAAACTACTGCAGCATCACAGGTTTAAGCCGGTGCATTTAGCAGATCCTGTAGAGAATAAGAATATTTCAGGTGAGAGTCAACTCTTCCAATTTCTACGGTTCTCTGATGTAATTAGGCTGTAACTGCTAGATTGTGCAGAGTATTCGTCTAGCACGTTTGCCTCTAGACTTTACTTTTGCTCAGGTGGAATTACTCTGTCACATGACTCTCCAGATCTGATTGTGCTGGACAAGAAGTCGGCCGGCGAGATCAGGACGACTCTGAGGACGATGCTCACAGACTCCAAGCGAAGACAGGCACTAATCCAGGAGCTCATCAAGTCCAACAACACACTCAAGTAAGTCCTTGTACTAAGTATCAGTGTTTAGTTGTATTCTTCTCAATTCCCACAAACAGCTGGCCAAACGTGCAGAACTTGACATCACTTTGAATAAGTTTAATCTCGCTCTAGTATCCAAACAACTTCTTTATTGTCTCATCCAACAATCCGTCACAAAAGAGGGGAGGAGTCACGGAAATATAGAGCAATAATCCTGTAATGTATGGAGCAGTTCAGATTGAAGTACAACAGTGTATATGCCTGCAGTATATATTACTGTGGTGTAGTGTGTGTGTCTACTCAATAATGTATGTGCAGTGTGTGTGTCGACCACCTGTCCTCCTGTCATCTAATCTCATCAGCATTAGATGAAGATCACAGAGACACACCTGTCCTCCAGCTCAGTGCAGGTATGAAGCCTCAGCCTTCATTTAGTCCAAAGAACTTCTGTAGTTATAAAACTGCTGTGTTACACCAGTGAGAACAAACCAGATATTAAATACTGTTATCAGCCTCAAATCATAATTTATAAATAGCTAATAAATTACATTTATCTCATCTTTTACTCACAGCAAAAGGAAAACACGACGTGGCTAAACACAGTCATAGTTTAAAGTAAGAAATAAAAGAGAACATGCACCTGTTGCATCGCTAGAACAAACCTTGTGTGTGTGTGCGTGTGTGTGTGTCTAGAGAGGAGGTTCATGCGCACACGAGTCGAGCGGCTCAGTACTCTGAGAGGGCCACAGAGCTGGAGGGGCTGCTGGACGGGGTGAGGACAAGAGTCCAGGACCTGGAGGGCCGCTACCTCGGCAAGGCCGCCCAACAGCACGGCCATGCACAACAGCTGCAGCGGAAAGAACAGGAAGCACGGGTATGTCAAGGAGCCAGTAAAGGCCGACATTAAGGATTCATTATGTTGGGTAATTGATAAATGTGTGTAAATCACTATTATCTGTTGTCTGATGTTCTCAGTGAGGAAAACATCTTTGGTTCCATGTGTCTAGAAACGGAGTGAGGTTCTGGAGCAGAAGCTGTCTCAACAGAGGGGGGAAGCGGCTCAACTCCAGAGAAAACTACATTTCACCGTCAAAGAAGAAGAGCGACCATCGGCTCGACAGAGTCGGACCTTCCAGCACGTCTGCAACAAAGTCTGCCAGCAGAACTCCCCATCAGACCAGCAGTGAGGCCATGACCGACTGACAGGAGCTCCTTTCACTTAACAAACAGTTCACCATACATTTAGATTATACATGATATTCTGTTATTAGTATCAATAGATTACGACCATTTCAGAGCAACAGGTGTTGCAGTTTGAACGTAAAGGCTTTTTTATGAGGACACCTTATATGTGGACGCATTGGGTTGAGAGTCTCCAGTTAACGCGCTCACAGGTGATGCTGCAGCTGACCTGCTTCTTCTGTTTGCAGGCTGCTGGATGTGATCGACTTCTATGAGACCAAAATTACTCTGCTGGATGAGCTCAGGTAACACATGCTGACACGTTGAGAGACACTTCTGAAGGTGTCACATGATTACTGTGGTAGGATGTGTTGCCTCTGCTGGTCCTAAGCTGTTCATTCTCACCCCAGATCTGTCAAAGGTCAAACAGAAGGATCTCAAGTGGCTCATCAGACAGGAGTGAAGAAGGTAAACTGACAAACTCCTTCTCAGACTTGTTCCCCCTAAAGCAGTAGGTCATGCTCATGCATTTCGTCCCAGGCATACCAGGAGCAGCAAACAGGAAGCAAAGCTCAAATAGAAGAACTGAAGAGGGAGGTGGAGCGCCTGAAGCAGGAACTGGAGACGAGGTGTGTGTTCCTCCAGCCTGAGACATTTGCTGTCCTATCAGTGAACACGCTGACTATGCTCTTCTGTGCAGGCCGTCGCTCAGAGATGTGAAGTTCTACAAACACAAGCTCCGCCTGTTGGAGGGCTCAAAGAAAGACAACAACAGGTAGGATCTCTGATGAATGTGCTCTAGAAGACTGCTCTGAAGCTGGAGTATCAGGCCGTCAACACACGTACAGAACCAACCTTAATTGCAGATTGCTCAAAGAAGACGACACAAGTGAGATCAGTGAGGACACCAGAGACCAAGCCAGGGAGGCCAGTCTGTGTGCCCACTATCACCACGTAAGCATGCTGTTTGGGTCTGAATATTTCCTTCCTTCTCTCGAACTTAAAAACTAACGGTAATCTCTTGTCCTGACATCCAGCTGTTGAACGAGATCAATGCTGTTGTGGCCAATTCCAGCACTCCGTTACTACTGCACAGGCAGAGACCCTCCTCTGCTGGTTTGGACCTGGCTGAGTTTCACACTGTCCTCCCCACACTGGAGGTCTGGGCCCAGCAGATCCGCCTCCTGAAGGTGAACACCAGAGGAGTTGATGGAAATACTATAAATGCGAGCTGATCATTCACCAGGAAACAGCTGACACAGCTGAACATGAAGCTGCTTTGTGGAGTCACATTTAAGAATGCTTAGCTGACTAGAATTCTTGAATGTGTGTGTTGGTAGGATCTGCAAAGGGCTTTAAATCAGTTGACTGCCAGACTGATGCCCTGGCAGCCATGTGATGGCGGCCATAATGCTGCAGAAGCAGTAACGGTGGAGGACATGCTGTTGCTGGTGGATACCATGCTGGAAAACACCTCAGCTGATGATGACAAGGTAGAACTCTGCACTACTTGCTCATGGTAGTGGTGATATGTACTGTGTATGGAACTTTAAGAAGGCCTTCCTGTGCTGTGGTCCTGCTAGGTGCTCAGCAGTCCCACTCGATACACTCTGGGCTCCATGGTGTCTCACTTCCAGAAGTTTGACGTGACCTCCCTCAGTGGAGTGTACCCACATATGAACGAGGTCTACAGCAGGCTGGGAGAGACGAGCAACACCAAGAGGAACCTCCGAGATGTTCTGCAGCTCGGTAACCTCAGCTTCACACGCTCTTCAGTCTGTGCGGGACCTCTGGACGGCAGTCAGACGGTAGTTTGTGGTTGTGTGTCAGACAGCAGGGTTCCTCCTGCTGAGGTGGTGAACCGGGTGGCCAGACTGGTTTCCTCCACCGAGCACACCGCTGGACTCCAAGATGTGCTGGGAGATGCTGATATCGACAGGTTCACATGCACAGAACACACGCATGTTGTTGGGTCTGTCGTGTTTCTGTAGGGCCACATTCATCCCAACCGCTCTTGTTTTCCAGAATCATCATCAAAGTGAAGCAGCATGAGGAGTTCTTCCCTGCTTTCCACGCCCTCATTATGGATATTTTACAGACTCTGGGTAGATATGAAACCATAACAATACATGTAAAGACTGCAGCACATGCATACAAAACATGTATGGAGAGTCACATACTTCAGTAATAATGAGATGTGTGTGTGTGTGTTTCAGGAGTGAGTCAGCTGGACGACATCCTTCCAGCTCTGAAGTGTTTGAAGCAAACAGCACAATGATGTGCTGCACTCACTGAACTGTGTTTAGTTCAATGTAATGATTGCAGAATGTGATTTTTGATTTATTTTTAATAAAAAGTGAATATCGGAATTTGACTATCTTCTGCAACAAGCTCGATCATTTCTATGTGAAGTGAAACAGAAGCAGCTCAACCAGCCTGACACCAGCGGATGAACAAACCACTTGAACAAACCACTTTAGAGGAGAATGCTGACTTTAATCAAATCACATTTATGGAAAATGAAAAGTTAATTTTATAAGAGTCCTGAGTATTTCACAGTTTCACTTTTTAAATTAAATTAAATGTTTAGTCCAACAATTAAATGTTGGACTGTAATATTGATATTTATAAATGCATGCTCTGCTCATAGAAAACTGCTGCATATCACATCAGGGGCCACCAGGGGGAGATCCAGATGTTGATTTCATTCTGGGTAAAACGTTTTGGGACAATGTATGATTAGTGCTTCCAACAGAAGCTCTGTGAAGAAGGACCGTCTTATTTCAATGCAATATAACACACACACCTTCAACACGTGTGTTACGTGTGTCCAACACTTAATTATTGACTTGACATGACTGACTCGGTGTAGTGGTGAGTACTCTGTGTGGAGTTACGGTAACCTAACTGTTCTCCAGTCTCACTGAAGAAGGTACTGAAGGAATCATCTCCTCTGATGGTCTTGTCCATCAGTCCACCATGTTCCAGGCAGTAGAGCTCCCAGCATGCATTGCTGATCTGGACACCAGTCTGACCCACGTGAACTGAGATACACTCACACTGGACGAAAACAAGGCAACGTGTAACACATCTGTGCAATGGACTGATGAGTGTTGTTAGACGAGTTGGAGTGTTTTGCGAAATTGTGAATGCCCTCTCCACGGAATGCCCTGGAATTAGGTGTTACCAGGCACCGTACTGCTGCTCAGCAGAACAACGAATAAAAAATTTAGAAAAACAAAAATGTAACCTAGAGACTCTTGTAAGATGGCGCCTGCTACACAGATGTGCAGTTACAACATACACACACACACACACACACACACACACATTAGCGGGGCTTGTAGGGGCTTTCCAGGTGACCAAGTGGTTGGGTATGTAACCTACTTTCCGGGTGACAAATGAGGGTGACGTGATGTTTTCACAGCCTTACACATAGTTTACCACAGGATTCAACACCTGCTGATATTTGCATTCTGCATTAACCCTAGAGCTTGTCAACCATAGCCCTCGGCCGAGCAGGATGCAGACGCAGACTCGATCCCCTCTCTGCAGAGAGGGCGATTTAACTTCGGCTGAGGTGACGTGGTCGGTTCGTCCTTCCCGGTAAACATCGATGAGGAAAGAGGATTAGTCGTCTTCCTGCCGGCTGTGTGCACAAAAAGGAGTGGAAGAACGGGATAGGAGCTATCCGTTCTCGCACTAGGATCCAGAACTCAAAATAAAACACAGTCTGTTTTCGACCAGCGAATGTAACATGTGACCTGACAGGATTTGATGAGGCCGCGGCTCCTCGTGAGCCTTCCGTTGCCAGCGTGGTGCTGGAGGGAGAGGCTCTGAAGCTCTACCACTGCGTACCCTTGTTGCTAAGCGAGGTTAAAAGAGGAAGATGTTCACATCAAGTCCGGCATGATGTCGTCTAACTCAAAACTTTAGCTTTCGATGACAAACTTCTCTCCAAGAAAATAGAAAAAATAGATTGTGAAATAAAAAATACTTCTCACATCATTTTGACTTAATCTCTTGTTATTTTGACGAAATATCTTTAAAAGTCACATTCTTATCGCAGTGTCTCATACTAAGCAGGGAATAAAATCTTTTTACATTTGCCAGAGAAGACGACGTGAAGGCTTTGGTGATGATTTACAATCTGTTAGATTCAGCTCATTCACAGAGTTTCATAGTTTATTAAACTGCTTTAGTTTTCTTTGAACATAGATGATAGAGATACATTTATCACAGTGATCTTCATCATTTCATCTCTGTGTGTGTGAACATGAAAACTGATCATTTGCACTATTTTGAACACAGATGCACGGTGGTGTATGCAGCTTAGGTTATTTGGTGACTTGTTAAGAATGAAGATCGAGTTAACAGACTGAGATCGAGGCGTTTAGCTCAATTCAAGCAATAACATTTATTTGTGACAGAAGTATTATGTCCAGCAGTTAAACGTGCACGGACCCTAGCAAAAGCAAAGAGTGCCAAAAGTGAAACCAAAGAGCGCTTATAGTAGAGTGCGCAGGCGTGTCCATCTGGTTCTCCTTGTGGAGCCATTGGTCAAAATCAAAGCAGAGGCGGATTTGTTTCTAGCGTTCAAATGGCCTGATGGAGCTCTGGACAGCTTCATCCACACTGGCTCACGTCCGAAACCTGCCTTCTCTGGAACGTCAGTGTGTGTGAAATGTTGATCTACAGCATATTGTTAACACTTAAGGTGAAGAAAATGAAAGGAGTGCAGTTCTAAACTATTTCGAAGTCTCTGTGTGAATAGATAAAAAGAGCTCTTCTCTTACTCTAAGATGGCAGTTTCTGCCCTAATCTGGTGGTTTAAGCAAGCGTTACTTTCAGGGCCACTGTATCTGTTCCTATCGCACGAACGGGTGACGGAATGCCCCATTCGGCGTTTTTGACCTACTTACAGTGACCTCACAACTCCGCAATATAAACTTTACAAGTATAGCGCATATTATTTAACAGTGAATGAATATATTTTATTTACAAATCCCCCTTTTCACACCTGCTAGGTGTGAACTTCTATGTTTTGGAACTACTCATTCAATGGCTGTAACTCGAGGTTTAGGTCCCTATCATCTGAATCGTCTGGATCAGAAGTTGGTGGGGTGCTATGTCTAGTTCGGGTGTGTGTCTGATTCGGGGATGGAGAGGGAAGAGGGGCAGTTGAATTTGATGGGTGCTGGTGTGTCTGATACTTGGTTTCTAATCCCCAGATCAGTAAGGCAACTAGTATGCCCATACCCACCCCCATTATAGTTTTCTTCCCACATCCCACCCCTTTCCAGGTGAAGCGCTGCCGACCTCGGTCGGCGGGGTTTGCATGAGGGTCCCCTAGACAGCGTCTAAGTTCCCGATGCATTTTCCAAATTAGTGCGAATTTCTCCCAGTGTTCTGGTTGGTACCGGTGCTGGGACACAATGTGTCAGGTGGTGCCAAGGGGCGCCTGATTTGCCCTTGACCTGGACCGAGTGTGAAGTAACCTCCTTCACCTCGTACGGCCCAGTCCACCTGGGGTCAGTCCACTTGCGCTTGTGAACCTTGACCCTGACCCAATCACCTACTTGTATCTGCTTTCCAGCTGCCGCTGCTTCAGGTACTGCTCGAGTCCTCTCGATCTGTTTGAAGAGAGCTTCAGTAAGAGAAGTTAGGGCACTCATATAGTCAGACATTTCAATCTGCTGTACATCCAGAGGTGGCATATGACCTCCATCTCTGGGTGGACCTGGCATCGGCCGGCCAGTCATGATCTCGTGTGGGGAGAGATGTGTTTCTCCCCCTTTTCCGGACCTCATGGCCATAAGGGCCAGGGGCAGGGCCTCAACCCATGTTAATTTGGAGCCCGCGCAAACTTTGGCAATTTTGGCCTTAAGGGTCTGATTCGCTCGTTCCACCAGGCCCTGAGATTGCGGGTGATAGACTGACCCGAATCGGTGTGTGATTCCCAGAAATTGCTCTACCTGTGCGAGCATGGTGTTGCTAAAGTGTGAGCCGCTATCAGAGCGGATGCATCTCGGCACTCCGTAACGGGGAATCAGTTCTGTCTGCAGCCACCTTACAACTGTCTGCGCGTCTTCTCTCTTGGTGGGAATTGCTTCCACCCATCTTGAAAATCTGTCTACCATTACCAAGATGTACCTCTTTCCCTGCACTCTGTTCTCTGGTCCCATATCTGTATAATCTATGCTGATGTCTTGGAAACAGGCAGAGGGCACGGGATAAGATCCCATCGGTGTCTTGAATGGTTTTCTTGGGTTGTATTTTCCACAAATTTGACATTCATCGCAGAAGAGGAAAGATATCGCTTCCATGTGCGGATGCCACCATAGTTGTTTTAAATTGTCCAATGTCCGTTTCTTTCCCTCGTGTGTAGGTCCGTGGGCCCCTCGTAGGAGTGCTGCACACAGTTCTGCTGAGGCAACCACTCTGCCGTCGTGGGCTCTCCACAGACCTTCTTTGTCTTTTGAGGCTCCTTTCCGTGTCCATTCGGACCATTCATAAGGTCCTGCTTTCTTTTGATGATCTTTGATGTGTTCGATGGTAAGCTCAGGTGGGCCGGATGTTGGCTTCCAGTGGATGGCCCATGACAATATGAGAAGTTTTTTTTTTTTTTCTTTTTCAATTGCTTTTGCCACTGCTGCAACATATCTTGCGCACGTGGATTGACCATTTTCCACAGTGTCAAGTTTTGATGAATGATACATCAGTACCTGTCTTTCACCCCCCTTTTTCTGGAAGAGTACAGCATTGAGTAGGCTGTCTCTTTCAGAAACATCAAGGTGGAACGGTAGGGAGTAGTCTGGGGACATGATTGCAGTGGATGTGGTCCAGGGGAGTTTTGTACGGGAAAAGCTAAGTGATTTTTGGTTTGAGAATGTTGAACCAATATTGGATGGCAGGGGTCTGGGGGCCAGTTTGAAGACAGCGTAGCCAGAAAACTTCTTCGACTGTGGGGGACACTGTCTCTGTAACGGGAGCAAGGGAGAGAATGCGTACTGGCATCGACAACGTACTAGTTGGTGGGTTGGACGAGACATGGACACCGTCTTGGTTCATCCAGATGATCAGATTGAGGCGAGTCATCAGATCGCGTCCTGTGTTCTTTGAGTTGTTTCTTGAGTAGGGCCTTCTGCAAGGTCTTAATTTCTGTGTCACTACCCGCCTCAGTTTGAATGTGCTTGGAGAGGTAATGTCGGAGCTGGGCGTTCCACATGTCTTGTGTCATTGCTTCTAGGCCAACCACTGCGTCCATGCACTGGCGAGGTCCATCAGGGAGGCCTCGTTTAATCATTGCACGCCATAGTGCCACTGTGGTAACGCTTCCATCATGTGGCTCTCTGAAGGCCTGGCGCCACACCCGTTCTGCTCTGGCCAGATACAGGGGTGGAGACTCTCCCGGGGTCCAGATGAATGCTGCCACTGCGCCTTGGTTCACTGGAGTGGGGAACTTAGTTCTGAGCTGCTGCCACAACGCTGTACGATGTTGATCAAAGGGGTCGGCATCTGGTGCCGCACCAGCGCCTGCCATGTGTAGTAGGGCAGTACACTGGGATGGGTCCAGACAGCGGGAGAGAAGTGCTCTCAGGTCGCCCACTGCCAGCTGGCGGCCCGCAGTCAAAGCTTCCGTGAGCTCAATCCACGGATCAGCTCCTGCATGGAGGGATGGAAGCTGTTGTATCATGCTGGTCAGATCTGCAAACCCAAAAGGCACAAATTGAACACGCTGTGGTTGGGCTAGAGTGGGGGCTGCTCTCAGGGGATATGCACCACGAACACTCTGCTCTGTTTATTCTCGTTGGTGCTGGCCCTGAGACCGAAGTTGCATGGCATGTTGGGAGAGTGGAACTCCAGTCCCTGTCTTGAAGGGGAAAACTTCTCCTTGTAGAGTGCCTGACACCGCATACATTGGCACTGCCACCGGTCTGTCACAGTGGCTGGTGTGGGCTAGAACTGAGTTCAGAGTCTGTTGTAGCACTTCCGCCTCTGTTAGCAGGACAGAGAGCTTCTCCAATGTGGTTGGTCCGCTTGGGTTCCTTTGTGATGGCTGTCTTCCAGCTTCAGGATCATAGTACAGGTTGCTTGTCACATAGGTCTCTTCTGAGTGCATGGGGAAAAGTGTTGTGGCAGCGAGGTCGTCGTCAAGTCGCTGAATGCAGCCCTGATCGAATTGTCTCTGTTGCTGGGCCTCTGTTTCATTCTCTTCGGGCTGCTGGCCTCTCTCTGTTGTCGCAGGATCTTTTTTGTCTATGGGGACTCCTGTTATAGCTCTTTCCAATGTTCTCACCCTCTCCATCATGTTTCTCATCGCTCGCTCTGTTGAGGTGGAGCTTGTGTCGATGGTGCACCCTTCATCCAGGGACATCTGGAATGCTCCTGAGAGCAGTCCTCCCTTTACTGTTCTCACCGGTGCTTGTATGAATGGATTATTATGGGAGTATGGGGGAGGAACCGGAGGAAGTGCTGGATACAGGCTAGTTGAGGGTGGGGGAGGAACCGGGGCCAGAGATGTTTGGCTCGTTTCCTGTGCAGCCTTTTCCAGACCTACCGGGGCTTGAGTGGTAGGGGTGACGTCCAGGGGGTTGATGTTGAGTGACAGACGGGACCAGGTTTTTTCTTTTCCGGTTGGCATGTCCACCTGCATCCGATCTGTCATGGCCATCCCTAGTGCCATCATTGCCACTCGCTGTTCCGCTTCTCTGTCTTTGCGGGCTTGCTTCAGTGGGTTAGCGAACCCCCATCGCTTGGTTTGATTTGTCATTTTATTTCTCTCTGCAGTCTGTGCTTGAGCCACTCGTTTTGTCAAATCGTTGGTGAAGAGCCGAAGGTTGTTGACTGATGGAGGTAGTGGACTGGCCGCCTTCCACCATCCCTCCTCTTGCCATCGTTTCATGCATTTATCCCAATGTGTCTTGTCTCTTTTCCATGCAGTCCTGCCTCCAGTCTCTGTTACTGTTTTTTCCAGTTTTGCACGCAGTACTTCTGAGTAGCCACCAGATGGAGCCACAGCTCCAGCCATGTCTTCTTGTGTTCTTCTTCTTCTTTTTTTTTTTCAAATCAAGTTTTTTTTTTTTTTTTTTAATCAATTCCAATCTTCTTCTTTTTTTCAAAATTCTTTTTTTTTTTTTTTTTCAAATTTCAAATTCCAAATTCCAAATTCCAAATTTCAAATTTCAAATTTCAAATTTCAAATTTCAAATTTCAAATTTTTCAATATAAAATGTTTGGATGCAGTACTCCCGAATGTCCACCAGATGGAGCCAAAACTTAGTTACTTTGGAAAAAAAAATATTTTTTTAGTTACTTTGGAAAAAAAAATATTTTTTTAGTTACTTTGGAAAAAAAATATTTTTTTAGTTACTTTGGAAAAAAAAATATTTTTTTAGTTACTTTGGAAAAAAAAATATTTTTTTAGTTACTTTGGAAAAAAAAATATTTTTTTAGTTACTTTGGAAAAAAATATATTTTTTTAGTTACTTTGGAAAAAAGAATATTTTTTTAGTTACTTTGGAAAAAAAAATATTTTTTTAGTTACTTTGGAAAAAAAAATATTTTTTTAGTTACTTTGGAAAAAAAAATATTTTTTTAGTTACTTTGGAAAAAAAATATTTTTTTAGTTACTTTGGAAAAGAAAATATTTTTTTAGTTACTTTGGAAAAAAAAATATTTTTTTAGTTACTTTGGAAAAAAAAATATTTTTTTAGTTACTTTGGAAAAAAAAATATTTTTTTAGTTACTTTGGAAAAAAAAATATTTTTTTAGTTACTTTGGAAAAAAAAATCTTTTTTTAGTTACTTTGGAAAAAAAAATATTTTTTTAGTTACTTTGGAAAAAAAAAAATTTTTTTAGTTACTTTGGAAAAAAAAATATTTTTTTAGTTACTTTGGAAAAAAATATATTTTTTTAGTTACTTTGGAAAAAAAAATATTTTTTTAGTTACTTTGGAAAAAAATATATTTTTTTAGTTACTTTGGAAAAAAAATATTTTTTTAGTTACTTTGGAAAAAAAAATATTTTTTTAGTTACTTTGGAAAAAAAAATATTTTTTTAGTTACTTTGGAAAAAAAAATATTTTTTTAGTTACTTTGGAAAAAAAAATATTTTTTTAGTTACTTTGGAAAAAAAATATATTTTTTTAGTTACTTTGGAAAAAAAAATATTTTTTTAGTTACTTTGGGAAAAAAAATATTTTTTTAGTTACTTTGGAAAAAAAAATATTTTTTTAGTTACTTTGGAAAAAAAAATATTTTTTTAGTTACTTTGGAAAAAAAAATATTTTTTTAGTTACTTTGGAAAAAAAAATATTTTTTTAGTTACTTTGGAAAAAAAAAATTTTTTTTAGTTACTTTGGAAAAAAAAATATTTTTTTAGTTACTTTGGAAAAAAAAATATTTTTTTAGTTACTTTGGAAAAAAAAATATTTTTTCAGTTACTTTGGAAAAAAAAATATTTTTTTAGTTACTTTGGGAAAAAAAACATTTTTTTAGTTACTTTGGAAAAAAAATATTTTTTTAGTTACTTTGGAAAAAAAATATATTTTTTTAGTTACTTTGGAAAAAAAAATATTTTTTTAGTTACTTTGGAAAAAAAAATATTTTTTTAGTTACTTTGGAAAAAAAATATTTTTTTAGTTACTTTGGAAAAAAAAATATTTTTTTAGTTACTTTGGAAAAAAATATATTTTTTTATTTACTTTGGAAAAAAAAATATTTTTTTAGTTACTTTGGAAAAAAAAATATTTTTTTAGTTACTTTGGAAAAAAAAATATTTTTTTAGTTACTTTGGGAAAAAAAACATTTTTTTAGTTACTTTGGAAAAAAAATATTTTTTTAGTTACTTTGGGAAAAAAATATATTTTTTTAGTTACTTTGGAAAAAAAAATTTTTTTAGTTACTTTGGAAAAAAAAAATTTTTTTTAGTTACTTTGGAAAAAAAAATATTTTTTTAGTTACTTTGGAAAAAAAAATATTTTTTTAGTTACTTTGGAAAAAAAAATATTTTTTTAGTTACTTTGGAAAAAAAAATATTTTTTTAGTTACTTTGGAAAAAAAAATATTTTTTTAGTTACTTTGGAAAAAAAAATATTTTTTTAGTTACTTTGGAAAAAAAAATATTTTTTTAGTTACTTTGGAAAACAAATATTTTTTTAGTTACTTTGGAAAAAAAAATATTTTTTTAGTTACTTTGGAAAAAAAAATATTTTTTTAGTTACTTTGGAAAAAAAAATATTTTTTTAGTTACTTTGGAAAAAAAAATATTTTTTTAGTTACTTTGGAAAAAAAAATATTTTTTTAGTTACTTTGGAAAAAAAAATATTTTTTTAGTTACTTTGGAAAAAAAAATATTTTTTTAGTTACTTTGGAAAAAAAAATATTTTTTTAGTTACTTTGGAAAAAAAAATATTTTTTTAGTTACTTTGGAAAAAAAAATATTTTTTTAGTTACTTTGGAAAAAAAAATATTTTTTTAGTTACTTTGGAAAAAAAAATATTTTTTTAGTTACTTTGGAAAAAAAAATATTTTTTTAGTTACTTTGGAAAAAAAAATATTTTTTTAGTTACTTTGGAAAAAAAAATATTTTTTTAGTTACTTTGGAAAAAAAAATATTTTTTTAGTTACTTTGGAAAAAAAAATATTTTTTTAGTTACTTTGGAAAAAAAAAAATGTTTTAGTTACTTTGGAAAAAAAAATTTTTTTTAGTTACTTTGGAAAATTTTTTTTTTTTTAATTACTTTGGAAAAAAAATATTTTTTTAGTTTCTTTGGAAAAAAAAATATTTTTTTAGTTTCTTTGGAAAAAAAATATTTTTTTAGTTACTTTGGAAAAAAAATATTTTTTTAGTTTCTTTGGAAAAAAAAATATTTTTTTAGTTACTTTGGCAAAAAAATTTTTTTTTTAGTTACTTTGGAAAAAAAAAAAATTTTTTAGTTTCTTTGGAAAAAAAAAATTTTTTTTAGTTACTTTGGAAAAAAAAATATTTTTTTAGTTTGGAAAAAAAAATATTTTTTTAGTTTGGGAAAAAAAATATTTTTTTAGTTACTTTGGAAAAAAAAATATTTTTTTAGTTACTTTGGAAAAAAAAATATTTTTTTAGTTACTTTGGAAAAAAAAATATTTTTTTAGTTACTTTGGAAAAAAAATATTTTTTTAGTTACTTTGGAAAAAAAAATATTTTTTTAGTTTCTTTGGAAAAAAATATATTTTTTTAGTTACTTTGGAAAAAAATATATTTTTTTAGTTACTTTGGAAAAAAAAATATTTTTTTAGTTACTTTGGAAAAAAAAATATTTTTTTAGTTACTTTGGAAAAAAAAAATTTTTTTTTAGTTACTTTGGAAAAAAATTTATTTTTTTAGTTACTTTGGAAAAAAAAATATTTTTTTAGTTACTTTGGAAAAAAAAATATTTTTTTAGTTACTTTGGAAAAAAAAATATTTTTTTAGTTACTTTGGAAAAAAAAATATTTTTTTAGTTACTTTGGAAAAAAAAATATTTTTTTAGTTACTTTGGAAAAAAAAATATTTTTTTAGTTGCTTTGGGAAAAAAAATATTTTTTTAGTTACTTTGGAAAAAAAAATATTTTTTTAGTTACTTTGGAAAAAAAAATATTTTTTTAGTTACTTTGGAAAAAAAAATATTTTTTTAGTTGCTTTGGGAAAAAAAATATTTTTTTAGTTACTTTGGAAAAAAAAATATTTTTTTAGTTACTTTGGAAAAAAAAAATTTTTTTAGTTACTTTGGAAATTTTTTTTTTTTTTTAATTACTTTGGAAAAAAAAAATTTTTTTAGTTACTTTGGAAAAAAAAATATTTTTTTAGTTACTTTGGAAAAAAAAATATTTTTTTAGTTACTTTGGAAAAAAATATATTTTTTTAGTTACTTTGGAAAAAAAAATATTTTTTTAGTTACTTTGGAAAAAAAATATTTTTTTAGTTACTTTGGAAAAAAATATATTTTTTTAGTTACTTTGGAAAAAAATATATTTTTTTAGTTACTTTGGAAAAAAAAATATTTTTTTAGTTGCTTTGGGAAAAAAAATATTTTTTTAGTTACTTTGGAAAAAAAAATATTTTTTTAGTTACTTTGGAAAAAAAAATATTTTTTTAGTTACTTTGGAAAAAAAAATATTTTTTTAGTTGCTTTGGGAAAAAAAATATTTTTTTAGTTACTTTGGAAAAAAAAATATTTTTTTAGTTACTTTGGAAAAAAAAAATTTTTTTAGTTACTTTGGAAATTTTTTTTTTTTTTTAATTACTTTGGAAAAAAAAAATTTTTTTAGTTACTTTGGAAAAAAAAATATTTTTTTAGTTACTTTGGAAAAAAAAATATTTTTTTAGTTACTTTGGAAAAAAAAATATTTTTTTAGTTACTTTGGAAAAAAAAATATTTTTTTAGTTACTTTGGAAAAAAATATATTTTTTTAGTTACTTTGGAAAAAAATATATTTTTTTAGTTACTTTGGAAAAAAAAATATTTTTTTAGTTACTTTGGAAAAAAAATATTTTTTTAGTTACTTTGGAAAAAAAAATATTTTTTTAGTTACTTTGGAAAAAAATATATTTTTTTAGTTTCTTTGGAAAAAAAAATTTTTTTTTAGTTACTTTGGAAAAAAAAATATTTTTTTAGTTTGGAAAAAAAAATATTTTTTTAGTTTGGGAAAAAAAATATTTTTTTAGTTACTTTGGAAAAAAAAATATTTTTTTAGTTACTTTGGAAAAAAAAATATTTTTTTAGTTACTTTGGAAAAAAAAATATTTTTTTAGTTACTTTGGAAAAAAAATATTTTTTTAGTTACTTTGGAAAAAAATATATTTTTTTAGTTACTTTGGAAAAAAATATATTTTTTTAGTTACTTTGGAAAAAAATATATTTTTTTAGTTACTTTGGAAAAAAAAATATTTTTTTAGTTACTTTGGAAAAAAAAATATTTTTTTAGTTACTTTGGAAAAAAAAAATTTTTTTTTAGTTACTTTGGAAAAAAAATTATTTTTTTAGTTACTTTGGAAAAAAAAATATTTTTTTAGTTACTTTGGAAAAAAAAATATTTTTTTAGTTACTTTGGAAAAAAAAATATTTTTTTAGTTACTTTGGAAAAAAAAATATTTTTTTAGTTACTTTGGAAAAAAAAATATTTTTTTAGTTACTTTGGAAAAAAAAATATTTTTTTAGTTGCTTTGGGAAAAAAAATATTTTTTTAGTTACTTTGGAAAAAAATATATTTTTTTAGTTACTTTGGAAAAAAAAAAATTTTTTAGTTACTTTGGAAATTTTTTTTTTTTTTTAATTACTTTGGAAAAAAAAAATTTTTTTAGTTACTTTGGAAAAAAAAATATTTTTTTAGTTACTTTGGAAAAAAAAATATTTTTTTAGTTACTTTGGAAAAAAAAATATTTTTTTAGTTACTTTGGAAAAAAAAATATTTTTTTAGTTACTTTGGAAAAAAAAATATTTTTTTAGTTACTTTGGAAAAAAATATATTTTTTTAGTTACTTTGGAAAAAAAAATATTTTTTTAGTTACTTTGGAAAAAAAATATTTTTTTAGTTTCTTTGGAAAAAAAAATATTTTTTTAGTTTCTTTGGAAAAAAAATATTTTTTTAGTTACTTTGGAAAAAAAATATTTTTTTAGTTTCTTTGGAAAAAAATATATTTTTTTAGTTACTTTGGCAAAAAAAAATTTTTTTTAGTTACTTTGGAAAAAAAAAAATTTTTTTAGTTTCTTTGGAAAAATTTTTTTTTTTTAGTTACTTTGGAAAAAAAAATATTTTTTTAGTTTCTTTGGAAAAAAAAATATTTTTTTAGTTACTTTGGAAAAAAAAATATTTTTTTAGTTACTTTGGAAAAAAAAATATTTTTTTAGTTACTTTGGAAAAAAAAATATTTTTTTAGTTACTTTGGAAAAAAAAAATTTTTTTAGTTACTTTGGAAATTTTTTTTTTTTTTAAATTACTTTGGAAAATTTTTTTTTTTTTAGTTACTTTGGAAAAAAAAATATTTTTTTAGTTACTTTGGAAAAAAAAATATTTTTTTAGTTACTTTGGAAAAAAAAATATTTTTTTAGTTACTTTGGAAAAAAAAATATTTTTTTAGTTACTTTGGAAAAAAAAATATTTTTTTAGTTACTTTGGAAAAAAATATATTTTTTTAGTTACTTTGGAAAAAAAAATATTTTTTTAGTTACTTTGGAAAAAAAATATTTTTTTAGTTTCTTTGGAAAAAAAATTATTTTTTTAGTTTCTTTGGAAAAAAAATATTTTTTTAGTTTCTTTGGAAAAAAAAATATTTTTTTAGTTTCTTTGGAAAAAAAAAAAAATTTTTAGTTACTTTGGCAAAAAATTTTTTTTTTTAGTTACTTTGGAAAAAAAAATATTTTTTTAGTTACTTTGGAAAAAAAATTATTTTTTTAGTTACTTTGGAAAAAAAAATATTTTTTTAGTTACTTTGGAAAAAAAAATATTTTTTTAGTTACTTTGGAAAAAAAAATATTTTTTTAGTTACTTTGGAAAAAAAAATATTTTTTTAGTTACTTTGGAAAAAAAATATTTTTTTAGTTACTTTGGAAAAAAAAATATTTTTTTAGTTACTTTGGGAAAAAAAATATTTTTTTAGTTACTTTGGAAAAAAAATATTTTTTTAGTTACTTTGGAAAAAAAAATATTTTTTTAGTTACTTTGGAAAAAAAAATATTTTTTTAGTTACTTTGGAAAAAAAAATATTTTTTTAGTTACTTTGGAAAAAAAAATATTTTTTTAGTTACTTTGGAAAAAAAAATATTTTTTTAGTTACTTTGGAAAAAAAAATATTTTTTTAGTTACTTTGGAAAAAAAATATTTTTTTAGTTACTTTGGAAAAAAAAATATTTTTTTAGTTACTTTGGAAAAAAAAATATTTTTTTAGTTACTTTGGAAAAAAAAATATTTTTTTAGTTACTTTGGAAAAAAATATATTTTTTTAGTTACTTTGGAAAAAAGAATATTTTTTTAGTTACTTTGGAAAAAAAAATATTTTTTTAGTTACTTTGGAAAAAAAAATATTTTTTTAGTTACTTTGGAAAAAAAAATATTTTTTTAGTTACTTTGGAAAAAAAATATTTTTTTAGTTACTTTGGAAAAGAAAATATTTTTTTAGTTACTTTGGAAAAAAAAATATTTTTTTAGTTACTTTGGAAAAAAAAATATTTTTTTAGTTACTTTGGAAAAAAAAATATTTTTTTAGTTACTTTGGAAAAAAAAATATTTTTTTAGTTACTTTGGAAAAAAAAATCTTTTTTTAGTTACTTTGGAAAAAAAAATATTTTTTTAGTTACTTTGGAAAAAAAAAATTTTTTTTAGTTACTTTGGAAAAAAAAATATTTTTTTAGTTACTTTGGAAAAAAAAATATTTTTTTAGTTACTTTGGAAAAAAAAATATTTTTTTAGTTACTTTGGAAAAAAATATATTTTTTTAGTTACTTTGGAAAAAAAATATTTTTTTAGTTACTTTGGAAAAAAAAATATTTTTTTAGTTACTTTGGAAAAAAAAATATTTTTTTAGTTACTTTGGAAAAAAAAATATTTTTTTAGTTACTTTGGAAAAAAAAATATTTTTTTAGTTACTTTGGAAAAAAAATATATTTTTTTAGTTACTTTGGAAAAAAAAATATTTTTTTAGTTACTTTGGAAAAAAAAATATTTTTTTAGTTACTTTGGAAAAAAAAATATTTTTTTAGTTACTTTGGAAAAAAAAATATTTTTTTAGTTACTTTGGAAAAAAAAATATTTTTTTAGTTACTTTGGAAAAAAAAATATTTTTTTAGTTACTTTGGAAAAAAAAAATTTTTTTTAGTTACTTTGGAAAAAAAAATATTTTTTTAGTTACTTTGGAAAAAAAAATATTTTTTTAGTTACTTTGGAAAAAAAAATATTTTTTCAGTTACTTTGGAAAAAAAAATATTTTTTTAGTTACTTTGGGAAAAAAAACATTTTTTTAGTTACTTTGGAAAAAAAATATTTTTTTAGTTACTTTGGAAAAAAAATATATTTTTTTAGTTACTTTGGAAAAAAAAATATTTTTTTAGTTACTTTGGAAAAAAAAATATTTTTTTAGTTACTTTGGAAAAAAAATATTTTTTTAGTTACTTTGGAAAAAAAAATATTTTTTTAGTTACTTTGGAAAAAAATATATATTTTTATTTACTTTGGAAAAAAAAATATTTTTTTAGTTACTTTGGAAAAAAAAATATTTTTTTAGTTACTTTGGAAAAAAAAATATTTTTTTAGTTACTTTGGGAAAAAAAACATTTTTTTAGTTACTTTGGAAAAAAAATATTTTTTTAGTTACTTTGGGAAAAAAATATATTTTTTTAGTTACTTTGGAAAAAAAAAAATTTTTTAGTTACTTTGGAAAAAAAAAATTTTTTTTAGTTACTTTGGAAAAAAAAATATTTTTTTAGTTACTTTGGAAAAAAAAATATTTTTTTAGTTACTTTGGAAAAAAAATATTTTTTTAGTTACTTTGGAAAAAAAAATATTTTTTTAGTTACTTTGGAAAAAAAAATATTTTTTTAGTTACTTTGGAAAAAAAAATATTTTTTTAGTTACTTTGGAAAAAAAAATATTTTTTTAGTTACTTTGGAAAACAAATATTTTTTTAGTTACTTTGGAAAAAAAAATATTTTTTTAGTTACTTTGGAAAAAAAAATATTTTTTTAGTTACTTTGGAAAAAAAAATATTTTTTTAGTTACTTTGGAAAAAAAAATATTTTTTTAGTTACTTTGGAAAAAAAAATATTTTTTTAGTTACTTTGGAAAAAAAAATATTTTTTTAGTTACTTTGGAAAAAAAAATATTTTTTTAGTTACTTTGGAAAAAAAAATATTTTTTTAGTTACTTTGGAAAAAAAAATATTTTTTTAGTTACTTTGGAAAAAAAAATATTTTTTTAGTTACTTTGGAAAAAAAAATATTTTTTTAGTTACTTTGGAAAAAAAAATATTTTTTTAGTTACTTTGGAAAAAAAAATATTTTTTTAGTTACTTTGGAAAAAAAAATATTTTTTTAGTTACTTTGGAAAAAAAAATATTTTTTTAGTTACTTTGGAAAAAAAAATATTTTTTTAGTTACTTTGGAAAAAAAAATATTTTTTTAGTTACTTTGGAAAAAAAAAAATGTTTTAGTTACTTTGGAAAAAAAAATTTTTTTTAGTTACTTTGGAAAATTTTTTTTTTTTTTAATTACTTTGGAAAAAAAAATATTTTTTTAGTTACTTTGGAAAAAAAAATTTTTTTTTAGTTACTTTGGAAAAAAAAATATTTTTTTAGTTACTTTGGAAAAAAAAATATTTTTTTAGTTACTTTGGAAAAAAAAATATTTTTTTAGTTACTTTGGAAAAAAAATATTTTTTTAGTTTCTTTGGAAAAAAAAATATTTTTTTAGTTTCTTTGGAAAAAAAATATTTTTTTAGTTACTTTGGAAAAAAAATATTTTTTTAGTTTCTTTGGAAAAAAAAATATTTTTTTAGTTACTTTGGCAAAAAAAATTTTTTTTTAGTTACTTTGGAAAAAAAAAAAAAATTTTAGTTTCTTTGGAAAAAAAAAATTTTTTTTAGTTACTTTGGAAAAAAAAATATTTTTTTAGTTTGGAAAAAAAAATATTTTTTTAGTTTGGGAAAAAAAATATTTTTTTAGTTACTTTGGAAAAAAAAATATTTTTTTAGTTACTTTGGAAAAAAAAATATTTTTTTAGTTACTTTGGAAAAAAAAATATTTTTTTAGTTACTTTGGAAAAAAAATATTTTTTTAGTTACTTTGGAAAAAAAAATATTTTTTTAGTTACTTTGGAAAAAAATATATTTTTTTAGTTACTTTGGAAAAAAATATATTTTTTTAGTTACTTTGGAAAAAAATATATTTTTTTAGTTACTTTGGAAAAAAATATATTTTTTTAGTTACTTTGGAAAAAAAAATATTTTTTTAGTTACTTTGGAAAAAAAAATATTTTTTTAGTTACTTTGGAAAAAAAAAATTTTTTTTTAGTTACTTTGGAAAAAAAATTATTTTTTTAGTTACTTTGGAAAAAAAAATATTTTTTTAGTTACTTTGGAAAAAAAAATATTTTTTTAGTTACTTTGGAAAAAAAAAAATTTTTTAGTTACTTTGGAAATTTTTTTTTTTTTTTAATTACTTTGGAAAAAAAAATTTTTTTTAGTTACTTTGGAAAAAAAAATATTTTTTTAGTTACTTTGGAAAAAAAAATATTTTTTTAGTTACTTTGGAAAAAAAAATATTTTTTTAGTTACTTTGGAAAAAAAAATATTTTTTTAGTTACTTTGGAAAAAAAAATATTTTTTTAGTTACTTTGGAAAAAAAATATTTTTTTAGTTTCTTTGGAAAAAAAAATATTTTTTTAGTTTCTTTGGAAAAAAAATATTTTTTTAGTTACTTTGGAAAAAAAATATTTTTTTAGTTTCTTTGGAAAAAAATATATTTTTTTAGTTACTTTGGCAAAAAAAAATTTTTTTTAGTTACTTTGGAAAAAAAAAAAAATTTTTAGTTTCTTTGGAAAAATTTTTTTTTTTTAGTTACTTTGGAAAAAAAAATATTTTTTTAGTTTCTTTGGAAAAAAAAATATTTTTTTAGTTACTTTGGAAAAAAAAATATTTTTTTAGTTACTTTGGAAAAAAAAATATTTTTTTAGTTACTTTGGAAAAAAAAATATTTTTTTAGTTACTTTGGAAAAAAAAATTTTTTTTAGTTACTTTGGAAATTTTTTTTTTTTTTAAATTACTTTGGAAAATTTTTTTTTTTTTAGTTACTTTGGAAAAAAAAATATTTTTTTAGTTACTTTGGAAAAAAAAATATTTTTTTAGTTACTTTGGAAAAAAAAATATTTTTTTAGTTACTTTGGAAAAAAAAATATTTTTTTAGTTACTTTGGAAAAAAAAATATTTTTTTAGTTACTTTGGAAAAAAATATATTTTTTTAGTTACTTTGGAAAAAAAAATATTTTTTTAGTTACTTTGGAAAAAAAATATTTTTTTAGTTTCTTTGGAAAAAAAATTATTTTTTTAGTTTCTTTGGAAAAAAAATATTTTTTTAGTTTCTTTGGAAAAAAAAATATTTTTTTAGTTTCTTTGGAAAAAAAAAAAATTTTTTAGTTACTTTGGCAAAAAATTTTTTTTTTTTAGTTACTTTGGAAAAAAAAATATTTTTTTAGTTACTTTGGAAAAAAAATTATTTTTTTAGTTACTTTGGAAAAAAAAATATTTTTTTAGTTACTTTGGAAAAAAAAATATTTTTTTAGTTACTTTGGAAAAAAAAATATTTTTTTAGTTACTTTGGAAAAAAAAATATTTTTTTAGTTACTTTGGAAAAAAAATATTTTTTTAGTTACTTTGGAAAAAAAAATATTTTTTTAGTTACTTTGGGAAAAAAAATATTTTTTTAGTTACTTTGGAAAAAAAATATTTTTTTAGTTACTTTGGAAAAAAAAATATTTTTTTAGTTACTTTGGAAAAAAAAATATTTTTTTAGTTACTTTGGAAAAAAAAATATTTTTTTAGTTACTTTGGAAAAAAAAATATTTTTTTAGTTACTTTGGAAAAAAAAATATTTTTTTAGTTACTTTGGAAAAAAAAATATTTTTTTAGTTACTTTGGAAAAAAAAATATTTTTTTAGTTACTTTGGAAAAAAAAATATTTTTTTAGTTACTTTGGAAAAAAATATATTTTTTTAGTTACTTTGGAAAAAAAAATATTTTTTTAGTTACTTTGGAAAAAAAATATTTTTTTAGTTTCTTTGGAAAAAAAAATATTTTTTTAGTTTCTTTGGAAAAAAAATATTTTTTTAGTTACTTTGGAAAAAAAATATTTTTTTAGTTTCTTTGGGAAAAAAAATATTTTTTTAGTTACTTTGGCAAAAAAAAATTTTTTTTAGTTACTTTGGAAAAAAAAAATTTTTTTTAGTTTCTTTGGAAAAAAAATTTTTTTTTTAGTTACTTTGGAAAAAAAAATATTTTTTTAGTTTCTTTGGAAAAAAAAATATTTTTTTAGTTACTTTGGAAAAAAAATTATTTTTTTAGTTACTTTGGAAAAAAAAATATTTTTTTAGTTACTTTGGAAAAAAAAATATTTTTTTAGTTACTTTGGAAAAAAAAAATTTTTTTAGTTACTTTGGAAATTTTTTTTTTTTTTTAATTACTTTGGAAAAAAAAATTTTTTTTAGTTACTTTGGAAAAAAAAATATTTTTTTAGTTACTTTGGAAAAAAAAAAATTTTTTTAGTTACTTTGGAAAAAAAAATATTTTTTTAGTTACTTTGGAAAAAAAAATATTTTTTTAGTTACTTTGGAAAAAAAAATATTTTTTTAGTTACTTTGGAAAAAAATATATTTTTTTAGTTACTTTGGAAAAAAAAATATTTTTTTAGTTACTTTGGAAAAAAAATATTTTTTTAGTTTCTTTGGAAAAAAAATTATTTTTTTAGTTTCTTTGGAAAAAAAATATTTTTTTAGTTACTTTGGAAAAAAAAATATTTTTTTAGTTTCTTTGGAAAAAAAAAAATTTTTTAGTTACTTTGGAAAAAAAAAATTTTTTTTAGTTACTTTGGAAAAAAAAATATTTTTTTAGTTACTTTGGAAAAAAAAATATTTTTTTAGTTACTTTGGAAAAGAAAATATTTTTTTAGTTACTTTGGAAAAAAAAATATTTTTTTAGTTACTTTGGAAAAAAAAATATTTTTTTAGTTACTTTGGAAAAAAAAATATTTTTTTAGTTACTTTGGAAAAAAAAATATTTTTTTAGTTACTTTGGGAAAAAAAATATTTTTTTAGTTACTTTGGAAAAAAAAATATTTTTTTAGTTACTTTGGAAAAAAAAATATTTTTTTAGTTACTTTGGAAAAAAAAATATTTTTTTAGTTACTTTGGAAAAAAAAATATTTTTTTAGTTACTTTGGAAAAAAAAATATTTTTTTACTTACTTTGGAAAAAAAAATATTTTTTTAGTTACTTTGGAAAAAAAAATATTTTTTTAGTTACTTTGGAAAAAAAAATATTTTTTTAGTTACTTTGGAAAAAAAAATATTTTTTTAGTTACTTTGGAAAAAAAAATATTTTTTTAGTTACTTTGGAAAAAAAAATATTTTTTTAGTTACTTTGGAAAAAAAATATTTTTTTAGTTACTTTGGAAAAAAAAATATTTTTTTAGTTACTTTGGAAAAAAAAATATTTTTTTAGTTACTTTGGAAAAAAAAATATTTTTTTAGTTACTTTGGAAAAAAAATTATTTTTTTAGTTACTTTGGAAAAAAAAATATTTTTTTAGTTACTTTGGAAAAAAAAATATTTTTTTAGTTACTTTGGAAAAAAAATATTTTTTTAGTTACTTTGGAAAAAAAAATATTTTTTTAGTTACTTTGGAAAAAAAAATATTTTTTTAGTTACTTTGGAAAAAAAAATATTTTTTTAGTTACTTTGGAAAAAAAAAATTTTTTAGTTACTTTGGAAATTTTTTTTTTTTTTTAATTACTTTGGAAAAAAAAATTTTTTTTAGTTACTTTGGAAAAAAAAATATTTTTTTAGTTACTTTGGAAAAAAAAATATTTTTTTAGTTACTTTGGAAAAAAAAATATTTTTTTAGTTACTTTGGAAAAAAAAATATTTTTTTAGTTACTTTGGAAAAAAAAATATTTTTTTAGTTACTTTGGAAAAAAATATATTTTTTTAGTTACTTTGGAAAAAAAAATATTTTTTTAGTTACTTTGGAAAAAAAATATTTTTTTAGTTTCTTTGGAAAAAAAATTATTTTTTTAGTTTCTTTGGAAAAAAAATATATTTTTAGTTACTTTGGAAAAAAAAATATTTTTTTAGTTTCTTTGGAAAAAAAAAAATTTTTTAGTTACTTTGGCAAAAAAATTTTTTTTTTAGTTACTTTGGAAAAAAAAAAAATTTTTTAGTTTCTTTGGAAAAAAAAATATTTTTTTAGTTACTTTGGAAAAAAAAATATTTTTTTAGTTTCTTTGGAAAAAAAAATATTTTTTTAGTTTGGAAAAAAAAATATTTTTTTAGTTACTTTGGAAAAAAAAATATTTTTTTAGTTACTTTGGAAAAAAAAATATTTTTTTAGTTACTTTGGAAAAAAAAATATTTTTTTAGTTACTTTGGAAAAGAAAATATTTTTTTAGTTACTTTGGAAAAAAAAATATTTTTTTAGTTACTTTGGAAAAAAAAATATTTTTTTAGTTACTTTGGAAAAAAAAATATTTTTTTAGTTACTTTGGAAAAAAAAATATTTTTTTAGTTACTTTGGGAAAAAAAATATTTTTTTAGTTACTTTGGAAAAAAAAATATTTTTTTAGTTACTTTGGAAAAAAAAATATTTTTTTAGTTACTTTGGAAAAAAAAATATTTTTTTAGTTACTTTGGAAAAAAAAATATTTTTTTAGTTACTTTGGAAAAAAAATATTTTTTTAGTTACTTTGGAAAAAAAAATATTTTTTTAGTTACTTTGGAAAAAAAAATATTTTTTTACTTACTTTGGAAAAAAAAATATTTTTTTAGTTACTTTGGAAAAAAAAATATTTTTTTAGTTACTTTGGAAAAAAAAATATTTTTTTAGTTACTTTGGAAAAAAAAATATTTTTTTAGTTACTTTGGAAAAAAAATATTTTTTTAGTTACTTTGGAAAAAAAAATATTTTTTTAGTTACTTTGGAAAAAAAAATATTTTTTTAGTTACTTTGGAAAAAAAAATATTTTTTTAGTTACTTTGGAAAAAAAAATATTTTTTTAGTTACTTTGGAAAAAAAAATATTTTTTTAGTTACTTTGGAAAAAAAATATTTTTTTAGTTACTTTGGAAAAAAAAATATTTTTTTAGTTACTTTGGGAAAAAAAATATTTTTTTAGTTACTTTGGAAAAAAAAATATTTTTTTAGTTACTTTGGAAAAAAAAATATTTTTTTAGTTACTTTGGAAAAAAAAATATTTTTTTAGTTACTTTGGAAAAAAAAATATTTTTTTAGTTACTTTGGAAAAAAAAATATTTTTTTAGTTACTTTGGAAAAAAAAATGTTTTTTTAGTTACTTTGGAAAAAAAAATATTTTTTTAGTTACTTTGTAAAAAAAATATTTTTTTAGTTACTTTGGAAAAAAAAATATTTTTTTAGTTACTTTGTAAAAAAAAATATTTTTTTAGTTACTTTGTAAAAAAAAATATTTTTTTAGTTACTTTGGAAAAAAAAATATTTTTTTAGTTACTTTGGAAAAAAAAATATTTTTTTAGTTACTTTGGAAAAAAAATATTTTTTTAGTTACTTTGGAAAAAAAAATATTTTTTTAGTTACTTTGGAAAAAAATATATTTTTTTAGTTACTTTGGAAAAAAAAATATTTTTTTAGTTACTTTGGAAAAAAAAATATTTTTTTAGTTACTTTGGAAAAAAAATATTTTTTTAGTTTCTTTGGAAAAAAAATTATTTTTTTAGTTTCTTTGGAAAAAAAATATTTTTTTAGTTTCTTTGGAAAAAAAAATATTTTTTTAGTTTCTTTGGAAAAAAAAAAATTTTTTTAGTTACTTTGGAAAAAAAATTATTTTTTTAGTTACTTTGGAAAAAAAAATATTTTTTTAGTTACTTTGGAAAAAAAAATATTTTTTTAGTTACTTTGGAAAAAAAAATATTTTTTTAGTTACTTTGGAAAAAATATATTTTTTTAGTTACTTTGGAAAAAATTTTTTTTTTTAGTTACTTTGGAAAAAAAAATATTTTTTTAGTTACTTTGGAAAAAAAAATATTTTTTTAGTTACTTTGGAAAAAAAAATATTTTTTTAGTTACTTTGGAAAAAAAAATATTTTTTTAGTTACTTTGGAAAAAAAAATATTTTTTTAGTTACTTTGGAAAAAAAAATATTTTTTTAGTTACTTTGGAAAAAAAAAATATTTTTTTAGTTACTTTGGAAAAAAAAATATTTTTTTAGTTACTTTGGAAAAAAAAATATTTTTTTAGTTACTTTGGAAAAAAAAATATTTTTTTAGTTACTTTGGAAAAAAAATATTTTTTTAGTTACTTTGGAAAAAAAAATATTTTTTTAGTTACTTTGGAAAAAAAAATATTTTTTTAGTTACTTTGGAAAAAAAAATATTTTTTTAGTTACTTTGGAAAAAAAAATATTTTTTTAGTTACTTTGGAAAAAAAAATATTTTTTTAGTTACTTTGGAAAAAAAAATATTTTTTTAGTTACTTTGGAAAAAAAAATATTTTTTTAGTTACTTTGGAAAAAAAAATATTTTTTTAGTTACTTTGGAAAAAAAAATATTTTTTTAGTTACTTTGGAAAAAAAAATATTTTTTTAGTTACTTTGGAAAAAAAAATATTTTTTTAGTTACTTTGGAAAAAAAAATATTTTTTTAGTTACTTTGGAAAAAAAAATATTTTTTTAGTTACTTTGGAAAAAAAAATATTTTTTTAGTTACTTTGGAAAAAAAAATATTTTTTTAGTTACTTTGGAAAAAAAAATATTTTTTTAGTTACTTTGGAAAAAAAAATATTTTTTTAGTTACTTTGGAAAAAAAAATATTTTTTTAGTTACTTTGGAAAAAAAAAATTTTTTTTAGTTACTTTGGAAAAAAAATATTTTTTTAGTTACTTTGGAAAAAATTTTTTTTTTTTAATTACTTTGGAAAAAAAAATATTTTTTTAGTTACTTTGGAAAAAAAAATATTTTTTTAGTTACTTTGGAAAAAAAAATATTTTTTTAGTTACTTTGGAAAAAAAAATATTTTTTTAGTTACTTTGGAAAAAAAAATATTTTTTTAGTTACTTTGGAAAAAAAATATTTTTTTAGTTACTTTGGAAAAAAAATTATTTTTTTAGTTACTTTGGAAAAAAAAATATTTTTTTAGTTACTTTGGAAAAAAAAATATTTTTTTAGTTACTTTGGAAAAAAAATTATTTTTTTAGTTACTTTGGAAAAAAAAATATTTTTTTAGTTACTTTGGAAAAAAAAATATTTTTTTAGTTACTTTGGAAAAAAAATATTTTTTTAGTTACTTTGGAAAAAAAAATATTTTTTTAGTTACTTTGGAAAAAAAAATATTTTTTTAGTTACTTTGGAAAAAAAAATATTTTTTTAGTTACTTTGGAAAAAAAAAATTTTTTAGTTACTTTGGAAATTTTTTTTTTTTTTTAATTACTTTGGAAAAAAAAATTTTTTTTAGTTACTTTGGAAAAAAAAATATTTTTTTAGTTACTTTGGAAAAAAAAATATTTTTTTAGTTACTTTGGAAAAAAAAATATTTTTTTAGTTACTTTGGAAAAAAAAATATTTTTTTAGTTACTTTGGAAAAAAAAATATTTTTTTAGTTACTTTGGAAAAAAATATATTTTTTTAGTTACTTTGGAAAAAAAAATATTTTTTTAGTTACTTTGGAAAAAAAATATTTTTTTAGTTTCTTTGGAAAAAAAATTATTTTTTTAGTTTCTTTGGAAAAAAAATATTTTTTTAGTTACTTTGGAAAAAAAAATATTTTTTTAGTTTCTTTGGAAAAAAAAAAAAATTTTTAGTTACTTTGGCAAAAAAAATTTTTTTTTAGTTACTTTGGAAAAAAAAAAAATTTTTTAGTTTCTTTGGAAAAAAAAAATTTTTTTAGTTACTTTGGAAAAAAAAATATTTTTTTAGTTTCTTTGGAAAAAAAAATATTTTTTTAGTTTGGAAAAAAAAATATTTTTTTAGTTACTTTGGAAAAAAAAATATTTTTTTAGTTACTTTGGAAAAAAAAATATTTTTTTAGTTACTTTGGAAAAAAAAATATTTTTTTAGTTACTTTGGAAAAGAAAATATTTTTTTAGTTACTTTGGAAAAAAAAATATTTTTTTAGTTACTTTGGAAAAAAAAATATTTTTTTAGTTACTTTGGGAAAAAAAATATTTTTTTAGTTACTTTGGAAAAAAAAATATTTTTTTAGTTACTTTGGAAAAAAAAATATTTTTTTAGTTACTTTGGAAAAAAAAATATTTTTTTAGTTACTTTGGAAAAAAAAATATTTTTTTAGTTACTTTGGAAAAAAAATATTTTTTTACTTACTTTGGAAAAAAAAATATTTTTTTAGTTACTTTGGAAAAAAAAATATTTTTTTACTTACTTTGGAAAAAAAAATATTTTTTTAGTTACTTTGGAAAAAAAAATATTTTTTTAGTTACTTTGGAAAAAAAAATATTTTTTTAGTTACTTTGGAAAAAAAAATATTTTTTTAGTTACTTTGGAAAAAAAATATTTTTTTAGTTACTTTGGAAAAAAAAATATTTTTTTAGTTACTTTGGAAAAAAAAATATTTTTTTAGTTACTTTGGAAAAAAAAATATTTTTTTAGTTACTTTGGAAAAAAAAATATTTTTTTAGTTACTTTGGAAAAAAAAATATTTTTTTAGTTACTTTGGAAAAAAAATATTTTTTTAGTTACTTTGGAAAAAAAAATATTTTTTTAGTTACTTTGGGAAAAAAAATATTTTTTTAGTTACTTTGGAAAAAAAAATATTTTTTTAGTTACTTTGGAAAAAAAAATATTTTTTTAGTTACTTTGGAAAAAAAAATATTTTTTTAGTTACTTTGGAAAAAAAAATATTTTTTTAGTTACTTTGGAAAAAAAAATATTTTTTTAGTTACTTTGGAAAAAAAAATGTTTTTTTAGTTACTTTGGAAAAAAAAATATTTTTTTAGTTACTTTGTAAAAAAAATATTTTTTTAGTTACTTTGGAAAAAAAAATATTTTTTTAGTTACTTTGTAAAAAAAAATATTTTTTTAGTTACTTTGTAAAAAAAAATATTTTTTTAGTTACTTTGGAAAAAAAAATATTTTTTTAGTTACTTTGGAAAAAAAAATATTTTTTTAGTTACTTTGGAAAAAAAATATTTTTTTAGTTACTTTGGAAAAAAAAATATTTTTTTAGTTACTTTGGAAAAAAATATATTTTTTTAGTTACTTTGGAAAAAAAAATATTTTTTTAGTTACTTTGGAAAAAAAAATATTTTTTTAGTTACTTTGGAAAAAAAATATTTTTTTAGTTTCTTTGGAAAAAAAATTATTTTTTTAGTTTCTTTGGAAAAAAAATATTTTTTTAGTTTCTTTGGAAAAAAAAATATTTTTTTAGTTTCTTTGGAAAAAAAAAAATTTTTTTAGTTACTTTGGAAAAAAAATTATTTTTTTAGTTACTTTGGAAAAAAAAATATTTTTTTAGTTACTTTGGAAAAAAAAATATTTTTTTAGTTACTTTGGAAAAAAAAATATTTTTTTAGTTACTTTGGAAAAAATATATTTTTTTAGTTACTTTGGAAAAAAATTTTTTTTTTAGTTACTTTGGAAAAAAAAATATTTTTTTAGTTACTTTGGAAAAAAAAATATTTTTTTAGTTACTTTGGAAAAAAAAATATTTTTTTAGTTACTTTGGAAAAAAAAATATTTTTTTAGTTACTTTGGAAAAAAAAATATTTTTTTAGTTACTTTGGAAAAAAAAATATTTTTTTAGTTACTTTGGAAAAAAAAAATATTTTTTTAGTTACTTTGGAAAAAAAAATATTTTTTTAGTTACTTTGGAAAAAAAAATATTTTTTTAGTTACTTTGGAAAAAAAAATATTTTTTTAGTTACTTTGGAAAAAAAATATTTTTTTAGTTACTTTGGAAAAAAAAATATTTTTTTAGTTACTTTGGAAAAAAAAATATTTTTTTAGTTACTTTGGAAAAAAAAATATTTTTTTAGTTACTTTGGAAAAAAAAATATTTTTTTAGTTACTTTGGAAAAAAAAATATTTTTTTAGTTACTTTGGAAAAAAAAATATTTTTTTAGTTACTTTGGAAAAAAAAATATTTTTTTAGTTACTTTGGAAAAAAAAATATTTTTTTAGTTACTTTGGAAAAAAAAATATTTTTTTAGTTACTTTGGAAAAAAAAATATTTTTTTAGTTACTTTGGAAAAAAAAAATATTTTTTTAGTTACTTTGGAAAAAAAAATATTTTTTTAGTTACTTTGGAAAAAAAAATATTTTTTTAGTTACTTTGGAAAAAAAAATATTTTTTTAGTTACTTTGGAAAAAAAAATATTTTTTTAGTTACTTTGGAAAAAAAAATATTTTTTTAGTTACTTTGGAAAAAAAAATATTTTTTTAGTTACTTTGGAAAAAAAAATATTTTTTTAGTTACTTTGGAAAAAAAAAAATTTTTTTAGTTACTTTGGAAAAAAAATATTTTTTTAGTTACTTTGGAAAAAAATTTTTTTTTTTAATTACTTTGGAAAAAAAAATATTTTTTTAGTTACTTTGGAAAAAAAAATATTTTTTTAGTTACTTTGGAAAAAAAAATATTTTTTTAGTTACTTTGGAAAAAAAAATATTTTTTTAGTTACTTTGGAAAAAAAAATATTTTTTTAGTTACTTTGGAAAAAAAATATTTTTTTAGTTTCTTTGGAAAAAAAAATATTTTTTTAGTTTCTTTGGAAAAAAAATATTTTTTTAGTTACTTTGGAAAAAAAATATTTTTTTAGTTTCTTTGGAAAAAAAAATATTTTTTTAGTTACTTTGGCAAAAAAAAAAATTTTTTAGTTACTTTGGAAAAAAAAAAAAATTTTAGTTTCTTTGGAAAAAAAAAAATTTTTTTAGTTACTTTGGAAAAAAAAATATTTTTTTAGTTTGGAAAAAAATATATTTTTTTAGTTTGGAAAAAAAAATATTTTTTTAGTTACTTTGGAAAAAAAAATATTTTTTTAGTTACTTTGGAAAAAAAAATATTTTTTTAGTTACTTTGGAAAAAAAAATATTTTTTTAGTTACTTTGGAAAAAAAAATATTTTTTTAGTTACTTTGGAAAAAAAAATATTTTTTTAGTTACTTTGGAAAAAAAAATATTTTTTTAGTTACTTTGGAAAAAAAAATATTTTTTTAGTTACTTTGGAAAAAAAAATATTTTTTTAGTTACTTTGGAAAAAAAAAATTTTTTTAGTTACTTTGGAAAAAAAATTATTTTTTTAGTTACTTTGGAAAAAAAAATATTTTTTTAGTTACTTTGGAAAAAAAATAATTTTTTTAGTTACTTTGGAAAAAAAAATATTTTTTTAGTTACTTTGGAAAAAAAAATATTTTTTTAGTTACTTTGGAAAAAAAAATATTTTTTTAGTTACTTTGGAAAAAAAAATATTTTTTTAGTTACTTTGGAAAAAAAAATATTTTTTTAGTTACTTTGGAAAAAAAAATATTTTTTTAGTTACTTTGGAAAAAAAAATATTTTTTTAGTTACTTTGGAAAAAAAAATATTTTTTTAGTTACTTTGGAAAAAAATATATTTTTTTAGTTACTTTGGAAAAAAATATATTTTTTTAGTTACTTTGGAAAAAAAAATATTTTTTTAGTTACTTTGGAAAAAAATATATTTTTTTAGTTACTTTGGAAAAAAATATATTTTTTTAGTTACTTTGGAAAAAAAATATTTTTTTAGTTTCTTTGGAAAAAAAAATATTTTTTTAGTTTCTTTGGAAAAAAAATATTTTTTTAGTTACTTTGGAAAAAAAATATTTTTTTAGTTTCTTTGGAAAAAAATATATTTTTTTAGTTACTTTGGCAAAAAAAAATTTTTTTTAGTTACTTTGGAAAAAAAAAAAATTTTTTAGTTTCTTTGGAAAATTTTTTTTTTTTTTAGTTACTTTGGAAAAAAAAATATTTTTTTAGTTTCTTTGGAAAAAAAATTATTTTTTTAGTTACTTTGGAAAAAAAAATATTTTTTTAGTTACTTTGGAAAAAAAAATATTTTTTTAGTTACTTTGGAAAAAAAAATATTTTTTTAGTTACTTTGGAAAAAAAAAATTTTTTTAGTTACTTTGGAAAATTTTTTTTTTTTTAAATTACTTTGGAAAAAAAAAATTTTTTTAGTTACTTTGGAAAAAAAATTATTTTTTTAGTTACTTTGGAAAAAAAAATATTTTTTTAGTTACTTTGGAAAAAAAATATTTTTTTAGTTACTTTGGAAAAAAAAATATTTTTTTAGTTACTTTGGAAAAAAAAATATTTTTTTAGTTACTTTGGAAAAAAAAATATTTTTTTAGTTACTTTGGAAAAAAAAATATTTTTTTAGTTACTTTGGAAAAAAAAATATTTTTTTAGTTACTTTGGAAAAAAAAATATTTTTTTAGTTACTTTGGAAAAAAAAATATTTTTTTAGTTACTTTGGAAAAAAAAATATTTTTTTAGTTACTTTGGAAAAAAAAATATTTTTTTAGTTACTTTGGAAAAAAAAATATTTTTTTAGTTACTTTGGAAAAAAAAATATTTTTTTAGTTACTTTGGAAAAAAAAATATTTTTTTAGTTACTTTGGAAAAAAAAAATATTTTTTTAGTTACTTTGGAAAAAAAAATATTTTTTTAGTTACTTTGGAAAAAAAAATATTTTTTTAGTTACTTTGGAAAAAAAAATATTTTTTTAGTTACTTTGGAAAAAAAATATTTTTTTAGTTACTTTGGAAAAAAAAATATTTTTTTAGTTACTTTGGAAAAAAAAATATTTTTTTAGTTACTTTGGAAAAAAAAATATTTTTTTAGTTACTTTGGAAAAAAAAATATTTTTTTAGTTACTTTGGAAAAAAATATATTTTTTTAGTTACTTTGGAAAAAAAAATATTTTTTTAGTTACTTTGGAAAAAAAAATATTTTTTTAGTTACTTTGGAAAAAAAAATATTTTTTTAGTTACTTTGGAAAAAAAAATATTTTTTTAGTTACTTTGGAAAAAAAAATATTTTTTTAGTTACTTTGGAAAAAAAAATATTTTTTTAGTTACTTTGGAAAAAAAAATATTTTTTTAGTTACTTTGGAAAAAAAAATATTTTTTTAGTTACTTTGGAAAAAAAAATATTTTTTTAGTTACTTTGGAAAAAAAAATATTGTTTTAGTTACTTTGGAAAAAAAAATATTTTTTTAGTTACTTTGGAAAAAAAAATATTTTTTTAGTTACTTTGGAAAAAAAAATATTTTTTTAGTTACTTTGGAAAAAAAAAATTTTTTTTAGTTACTTTGGAAAAAAAATATTTTTTTAGTTACTTTGGAAATTTTTTTTTTTTTTTAATTACTTTGGAAAAAAAAATATTTTTTTAGTTACTTTGGAAAAAAAAATATTTTTTTAGTTACTTTGGAAAAAAAAATATTTTTTTAGTTACTTTGGAAAAAAAAATATTTTTTTAGTTACTTTGGAAAAAAAAATATTTTTTTAGTTACTTTGGAAAAAAAATATTTTTTTAGTTTCTTTGGAAAAAAAAATATTTTTTTAGTTTCTTTGGAAAAAAAATATTTTTTTAGTTACTTTGGAAAAAAAATATTTTTTTAGTTTCTTTGGAAAAAAAAATATTTTTTTAGTTACTTTGGCAAAAAAAAAATTTTTTTAGTTACTTTGGAAAAAAAAAAAAAATTTTAGTTTCTTTGGAAAAAAAAAATTTTTTTTAGTTACTTTGGAAAAAAAAATATTTTTTTAGTTTGGAAAAAAAAATATTTTTTTAGTTTGGAAAAAAAAATATTTTTTTAGTTACTTTGGAAAAAAAAATATTTTTTTAGTTACTTTGGAAAAAAAAATATTTTTTTAGTTACTTTGGAAAAAAAAATATTTTTTTAGTTACTTTGGAAAAAAAAATATTTTTTTAGTTACTTTGGAAAAAAAAATATTTTTTTAGTTACTTTGGAAAAAAAAATATTTTTTTAGTTACTTTGGAAAAAAAAATATTTTTTTAGTTACTTTGGAAAAAAAAATATTTTTTTAGTTACTTTGGAAAAAAAATATTTTTTTAGTTACTTTGGAAAAAAAATTATTTTTTTAGTTACTTTGGAAAAAAAAATATTTTTTTAGTTACTTTGGAAAAAAAAATATTTTTTTAGTTACTTTGGAAAAAAAAATATTTTTTTAGTTACTTTGGAAAAAAAAATATTTTTTTAGTTACTTTGGAAAAAAAAATATTTTTTTAGTTACTTTGGAAAAAAAAATATTTTTTTAGTTACTTTGGAAAAAAAAATATTTTTTTAGTTACTTTGGAAAAAAAAATATTTTTTTAGTTACTTTGGAAAAAAAATATTTTTTTAGTTACTTTGGAAAAAAAAATATTTTTTTAGTTACTTTGGAAAAAAAAATATTTTTTTAGTTACTTTGGAAAAAAAAATATTTTTTTAGTTACTTTGGAAAAAAATATATATTTTTAGTTACTTTGGAAAAAAAAATATTTTTTTAGTTACTTTGGAAAAAAATATATTTTTTTAGTTACTTTGGAAAAAAAAATATTTTTTTAGTTACTTTGGAAAAAAAATATTTTTTTAGTTTCTTTGGAAAAAAAAATATTTTTTTAGTTTCTTTGGAAAAAAAATATTTTTTTAGTTACTTTGGAAAAAAAATATTTTTTTAGTTTCTTTGGAAAAAAATATATTTTTTTAGTTACTTTGGCAAAAAAAAATTTTTTTTAGTTACTTTGGAAAAAAAAAAAATTTTTTAGTTTCTTTGGAAAAAATTTTTTTTTTTTAGTTACTTTGGAAAAAAAAATATTTTTTTAGTTTCTTTGGAAAAAAAATTATTTTTTTAGTTACTTTGGAAAAAAAAATATTTTTTTAGTTACTTTGGAAAAAAAAATATTTTTTTAGTTACTTTGGAAAAAAAAATATTTTTTTAGTTACTTTGGAAAAAAAAATATTTTTTTAGTTACTTTGGAAAAAAAAATATTTTTTTAGTTACTTTGGAAAAAAAAATATTTTTTTAGTTACTTTGGAAAAAAAATATTTTTTTAGTTTCTTTGGAAAAAAAATTATTTTTTTAGTTTCTTTGGAAAAAAAATATTTTTTTAGTTTCTTTGGAAAAAAAAATATTTTTTTAGTTTCTTTGAAAAAAAAAAAAATTTTTTAGTTACTTTGGCAAAAAAAATTTTTTTTTTAGTTACTTTGGAAAAAAAAATATTTTTTTAGTTACTTTGGAAAAAAAATTTTTTTTTTAGTTACTTTGGAAAAAAAAATATTTTTTTAGTTACTTTGGAAAAAAAAATATTTTTTTAGTTACTTTGGAAAAAAAAATATTTTTTTAGTTACTTTGGAAAAAAAAATATTTTTTTAGTTACTTTGGAAAAAAAATATTTTTTTAGTTACTTTGGAAAAAAAAATATTTTTTTAGTTACTTTGGAAAAAAAATATTTTTTTAGTTACTTTGGAAAAAAAAATATTTTTTTAGTTACTTTGGAAAAAAAAATATTTTTTTAGTTACTTTGGAAAAAAAAATATTTTTTTAGTTACTTTGGAAAAAAAAATATTTTTTTAGTTACTTTGGAAAAAAAAATATTTTTTTAGTTACTTTGGAAAAAAAAATATTTTTTTAGTTACTTTGGAAAAAAAAATATTTTTTTAGTTACTTTGGAAAAAAAAATATTTTTTTAGTTACTTTGGAAAAAAAAATATTTTTTTAGTTACTTTGGAAAAAAAAATATTTTTTTAGTTACTTTGGAAAAAAAAATATTTTTTTAGTTACTTTGGAAAAAAAAATATTTTTTTAGTTACTTTGGAAAAAAAAATATTTTTTTAGTTACTTTGGAAAAAAAAATATTTTTTTAGTTACTTTGGAAAAAAAAATATTTTTTTAGTTACTTTGGAAAAAAAAATATTTTTTTAGTTACTTTGGAAAAAAAAATATTTTTTTAGTTACTTTGGAAAAAAAAATATTTTTTTAGTTACTTTGGAAAAAAAAATATTTTTTTAGTTACTTTGGAAAAAAAATATTTTTTTAGTTACTTTGGAAAAAAAAATATTTTTTTAGTTACTTTGGAAAAAAAAATATTTTTTTAGTTACTTTGGAAAAAAAAATATTTTTTTAGTTACTTTGGAAAAAAAAATATTTTTTTAGTTACTTTGGAAAAAAAAAAATTTTTTTAGTTACTTTGGAAAAAAAAAATTTTTTTAGTTACTTTGGAAATTTTTTTTTTTTTTAATTACTTTGGAAAAAAAAAATTTTTTTAGTTACTTTGGAAAAAAAAAATTTTTTTAGTTACTTTGGAAAAAAAAATATTTTTTTAGTTACTTTGGAAAAAAAAATATTTTTTTAGTTACTTTGGAAAAAAAAATATTTTTTTAGTTACTTTGGAAAAAAAAATATTTTTTTAGTTACTTTGGAAAAAAAAATATTTTTTTAGTTACTTTGGAAAAAAAAATATTTTTTTAGTTACTTTGGAAAAAAAATATTTTTTTAGTTTCTTTGGAAAAAAAAATATTTTTTTAGTTTCTTTGGAAAAAAAATATTTTTTTAGTTACTTTGGAAAAAAAAATTTTTTTTAGTTTCTTTGGAAAAAAAAATATTTTTTTAGTTACTTTGGCAAAAAAAAAATTTTTTTAGTTACTTTGGAAAAAAAAAAAAATTTTTAGTTTCTTTGGAAAAAAAAATTTTTTTTTAGTTACTTTGGAAAAAAAAAAATTTTTTTAGTTTCTTTGGAAAAAAATATATTTTTTTAGTTACTTTGGAAAAAAAAAATTTTTTTAGTTACTTTGGAATTTTTTTTTTTTTTTAATTACTTTGGAAAAAAAAAAATTTTTTAGTTACTTTGGAAAAAAAAATATTTTTTTAGTTACTTTGGAAAAAAAAATATTTTTTTAGTTACTTTGGAAAAAAAAATATTTTTTTAGTTACTTTGGAAAAAAAATATTTTTTTAGTTTCTTTGGAAAAAAAATTATTTTTTTAGTTTCTTTGGAAAAAAAATATTTTTTTAGTTACTTTGGAAAAAAAAATATTTTTTTAGTTTCTTTGGAAAAAAAAAAAATTTTTTAGTTACTTTGGCAAAAAAAAATTTTTTTTAGTTACTTTGGAAAAAAAAAAAAAATTTTAGTTTCTTTGGAAAAAAAATTTTTTTTTAGTTACTTTGGAAAAAAAAATATTTTTTTAGTTTCTTTGGAAAAAAAAATATTTTTTTAGTTTGGAAAAAAAAATATTTTTTTAGTTACTTTGGAAAAAAAAATATTTTTTTAGTTACTTTGGAAAAAAAAAATATTTTTTTAGTTACTTTGGAAAAAAAAATATTTTTTTAGTTACTTTGGAAAAGAAAATATTTTTTTAGTTACTTTGGAAAAAAAAATATTTTTTTAGTTACTTTGGAAAAAAAAATATTTTTTTAGTTACTTTGGAAAAAAAAATATTTTTTTAGTTACTTTGGAAAAAAAAATATTTTTTTAGTTACTTTGGAAAAAAAAATATTTTTTTAGTTACTTTGGAAAAAAAAATATTTTTTTAGTTACTTTGGAAAAAAAAATATTTTTTTAGTTACTTTGGCAAAAAAAAAAATTTTTTAGTTACTTTGGAAAAAAAAAAAATTTTTTAGTTTCTTTGGAAAAAAAAATTTTTTTTTAGTTACTTTGGAAAAAAAAATATTTTTTTAGTTTCTTTGGAAAAAAATATATTTTTTTAGTTACTTTGGAAAAAAAAAATTTTTTTAGTTACTTTGGAATTTTTTTTTTTTTTTAATTACTTTGGAAAAAAAAATTTTTTTTAGTTACTTTGGAAAAAAAAATATTTTTTTAGTTACTTTGGAAAAAAATATATTTTTTTAGTTACTTTGGAAAAAAAAATATTTTTTTAGTTACTTTGGAAAAAAAATATTTTTTTAGTTTCTTTGGAAAAAAAATTATTTTTTTAGTTTCTTTGGAAAAAAAATATTTTTTTAGTTACTTTGGAAAAAAAAATATTTTTTTAGTTTCTTTGGAAAAAAAAAAATTTTTTTAGTTACTTTGGCAAAAAAAAAAATTTTTTTAGTTACTTTGGAAAAAAAAAAAAAATTTTAGTTTCTTTGGAAAAAAAATTTTTTTTTAGTTACTTTGGAAAAAAAAATATTTTTTTAGTTTCTTTGGAAAAAAAAATATTTTTTTAGTTTGGAAAAAAAAATATTTTTTTAGTTACTTTGGAAAAAAAAATATTTTTTTAGTTACTTTGGAAAAAAAAATATTTTTTTAGTTACTTTGGAAAAAAAAATATTTTTTTAGTTACTTTGGAAAAGAAAATATTTTTTTAGTTACTTTGGAAAAAAAAATATTTTTTTAGTTACTTTGGAAAAAAAAATATTTTTTTAGTTACTTTGGAAAAAAAAATATTTTTTTAGTTACTTTGGAAAAAAAAAATTTTTTTTAGTTACTTTGGAAAAAAAAATATTTTTTTAGTTACTTTGGAAAAAAAAATATTTTTTTAGTTACTTTGGAAAAAAAAATATTTTTTTAGTTACTTTGGAAAAAAAAATATTTTTTTAGTTACTTTGGAAAAAAAAATATTTTTTTAGTTACTTTGGAAAAAAATATATTTTTTTACTTACTTTGGAAAAAAAAATATTTTTTTAGTTACTTTGGAAAAAAAAATATTTTTTTACTTACTTTGGAAAAAAAATATTTTTTTACTTACTTTGGAAAAAAATATATATTTTTAGTTACTTTGGAAAAAAAAATATTTTTTTAGTTACTTTGGAAAAAAAAATATTTTTTTAGTTACTTTGGAAAAAAAATATTTTTTTAGTTACTTTGGAAAAAAAAATATTTTTTTAGTTACTTTGGAAAAAAAAATATTTTTTTAGTTACTTTGGAAAAAAAAATATTTTTTTAGTTACTTTGGAAAAAAATTTATTTTTTTAGTTACTTTGGAAAAAAAAATATTTTTTTAGTTACTTTGGAAAAAAAAATATTTTTTTAGTTACTTTGGAAAAAAAAATATTTTTTTAGTTACTTTGGAAAAAAAAATGTTTTTTTAGTTACTTTGGAAAAAAAAATATTTTTTTAGTTACTTTGTAAAAAAAATATTTTTTTAGTTACTTTGGAAAAAAAAATATTTTTTTAGTTACTTTGTAAAAAAAAATATTTTTTTAGTTACTTTGTAAAAAAAAATATTTTTTTAGTTACTTTGTAAAAAAAAATATTTTTTTAGTTACTTTGTAAAAAAAAATATTTTTTTAGTTACTTTGGAAAAAAAAATATTTTTTTAGTTACTTTGGAAAAAAAAATATTTTTTTAGTTACTTTGGAAAAAAAAAAATTTTTTTAGTTACTTTGGAAAAAAATATATTTTTTTAGTTACTTTGGAAAAAAAAAATTTTTTTTAGTTACTTTGGAAAAAAAAATTTTTTTTAGTTTCTTTGGAAAAAAATTTATTTTTTTAGTTTCTTTGGAAAAAAAATATTTTTTTAGTTTCTTTGGAAAAAAAATTTTTTTTTTAGTTTCTTTGGAAAAAAAAAAAATTTTTTAGTTACTTTGGCAAAAAAAAATTTTTTTAGTTACTTTGGAAAAAAATTTATTTTTTTAGTTACTTTGGAAAAAAAATTATTTTTTTAGTTACTTTGGAAAAAAAATTATTTTTTTAGTTACTTTGGAAAAAAAATTATTTTTTTAGTTACTTTGGAAAAAAAAATATTTTTTTAGTTACTTTGGAAAAAAAAATATTTTTTTAGTTACTTTGGAAAAAAAATATTTTTTTAGTTACTTTGGAAAAAAAAATATTTTTTTAGTTACTTTGGAAAAAAATATATTTTTTTAGTTACTTTGGAAAAAAAAATATTTTTTTAGTTACTTTGGAAAAAAAAATATTTTTTTAGTTACTTTGGAAAAAAAAATATTTTTTTAGTTACTTTGGAAAAAAAAATATTTTTTTAGTTACTTTGGAAAAAAAAATATTTTTTTAGTTACTTTGGAAAAAAAAATATTTTTTTAGTTACTTTGGAAAAAAAAATATTTTTTTAGTTACTTTGGAAAAAGAAATATTTTTTTAGTTACTTTGGAAAAAAAAATATTTTTTTAGTTACTTTGGAAAAAAAAATATTTTTTTAGTTACTTTGGAAAAAAAAATATTTTTTTAGTTACTTTGGAAAAAAAAATATTTTTTTAGTTACTTTGGAAAAAAAAATATTTTTTTAGTTACTTTGGAAAAAAAAATATTTTTTTAGTTACTTTGGAAAAAAAAATATTTTTTTAGTTACTTTGGAAAAAAAAATAATTTTTTAGTTACTTTGGAAAAAAAATATTTTTTTAGTTTCTTTGGAAAAAAAATTATTTTTTTAGTTTCTTTGGAAAAAAAATATTTTTTTAGTTACTTTGGAAAAAAAAATATTTTTTTAGTTTCTTTGGAAAAAAAAAAATTTTTTTAGTTACTTTGGCAAAAAAAAAATTTTTTTAGTTACTTTGGAAAAAAAAAAAATTTTTTAGTTTCTTTGGAAAAAAAAAAAATTTTTTAGTTACTTTGGAAAAAAAAATATTTTTTTAGTTTCTTTGGAAAAAAAAATATTTTTTTAGTTTGGAAAAAAAAATATTTTTTTAGTTACTTTGGAAAAAAATATATTTTTTTAGTTACTTTGGAAAAAAAAATATTTTTTTAGTTACTTTGGAAAAAAAAATATTTTTTTAGTTACTTTGGAAAAGAAAATATTTTTTTAGTTACTTTGGAAAAAAAAATATTTTTTTAGTTACTTTGGAAAAAAAAATATTTTTTTAGTTACTTTGGAAAAAAAAATATTTTTTTAGTTACTTTGGAAAAAAAAATATTTTTTTAGTTACTTTGGAAAAAAAAATATTTTTTTAGTTACTTTGGAAAAAAAAATATTTTTTTAGTTACTTTGGAAAAAAAAATATTTTTTTAGTTACTTTGGAAAAAAAAATATTTTTTTAGTTACTTTGGAAAAAAAAATATTTTTTTAGTTACTTTGGAAAAAAAATTATTTTTTTAGTTACTTTGGAAAAAAAAATATTTTTTTACTTACTTTGGAAAAAAAAATATTTTTTTACTTACTTTGGAAAAAAAAATATTTTTTTAGTTACTTTGGAAAAAAAAATATTTTTTTAGTTACTTTGGAAAAAAAAATATTTTTTTAGTTACTTTGGAAAAAAAAATATTTTTTTAGTTACTTTGGAAAAAAAAATATTTTTTTAGTTACTTTGGAAAAAAAAATATTTTTTTAGTTACTTTGGAAAAAAAAATATTTTTTTAGTTACTTTGGAAAAAAAAATATTTTTTTAGTTACTTTGGAAAAAAAAAATTTTTTTAGTTACTTTGGAAAAAAAAAATTTTTTTTAGTTACTTTGGAAAAAAAAATATTTTTTTAGTTACTTTGGAAAAAAATATATTTTTTTAGTTACTTTGGAAAAAAAAATATTTTTTTAGTTACTTTGGAAAAAAAATATTTTTTTAGTTTCTTTGGAAAAAAAATTATTTTTTTAGTTTCTTTGGAAAAAAAATATTTTTTTAGTTACTTTGGAAAAAAAATATTTTTTTAGTTTCTTTGGAAAAAAAAAAATTTTTTTAGTTACTTTGGCAAAAAAAAAAATTTTTTAGTTACTTTGGAAAAAAAAAAAAAATTTTAGTTTCTTTGGGAAAAAAAATATTTTTTTAGTTACTTTGGAAAAAAAAATATTTTTTTAGTTTCTTTGGAAAAAAAAATATTTTTTTAGTTACTTTGGAAAAAAAATTTTTTTTTTAGTTACTTTGGAAAAAAAAATATTTTTTTAGTTACTTTGGAAAAAAAAATATTTTTTTAGTTACTTTGGAAAAAAAAAATTTTTTAGTTACTTTGGAAAATTTTTTTTTTTTTAAATTACTTTGGAAAAAAAAATTTTTTTTAGTTACTTTGGAAAAAAAAATATTTTTTTAGTTACTTTGGAAAAAAAAATATTTTTTTAGTAACTTTGGAAAAAAAAATATTTTTTTAGTTACTTTGGAAAAAAAAATATTTTTTTAGTTACTTTGGAAAAAAAAATATTTTTTTAGTTACTTTGGAAAAAAATATTTTTTTTTAGTTACTTTGGAAAAAAATATATTTTTTTAGTTACTTTGGAAAAAAAATATTTTTTTAGTTTCTTTGGAAAAAAAATTATTTTTTTAGTTTCTTTGGAAAAAAAATATTTTTTTAGTTACTTTGGAAAAAAAAATATTTTTTTAGTTTCTTTGGAAAAAAAAAAAATTTTTTAGTTACTTTGGCAAAAAAAAATTTTTTTTAGTTACTTTGGAAAAAAAAAAAAAATTTTAGTTTCTTTGGAAAAAAAAAAAATTTTTTAGTTACTTTGGAAAAAAAAAAATTTTTTTAGTTTGGAAAAAAAAATATTTTTTTAGTTTGGAAAAAAAAATATTTTTTTAGTTACTTTGGAAAAAAAAATATTTTTTTAGTTACTTTGGAAAAAAAAATATTTTTTTAGTTACTTTGGAAAAAAAAATATTTTTTTAGTTACTTTGGAAAAGAAAATATTTTTTTAGTTACTTTGGAAAAAAAAATATTTTTTTAGTTACTTTGGAAAAAAAAATATTTTTTTAGTTACTTTGGAAAAAAAAATATTTTTTTAGTTACTTTGGAAAAAAAAATATTTTTTTAGTTACTTTGGAAAAAAAAATATTTTTTTAGTTACTTTGGAAAAAAAATTATTTTTTTAGTTACTTTGGAAAAAAAATTATTTTTTTAGTTACTTTGGAAAAAAAAATATTTTTTTAGTTACTTTGGAAAAAAAAATATTTTTTTAGTTACTTTGGAAAAAAAAATATTTTTTTACTTACTTTGGAAAAAAAAATATTTTTTTACTTACTTTGGAAAAAAAAATATTTTTTTAGTTACTTTGGAAAAAAAAATATTTTTTTAGTTACTTTGGAAAAAAAAATATTTTTTTACTTACTTTGGAAAAAAAAATATTTTTTTACTTACTTTGGAAAAAAAAATATTTTTTTAGTTACTTTGGAAAAAAAAATATTTTTTTAGTTACTTTGGAAAAAAAAATATTTTTTTAGTTACTTTGGAAAAAAAAATATTTTTTTAGTTACTTTGGAAAAAAAATATTTTTTTAGTTACTTTGGAAAAAAAAATATTTTTTTAGTTACTTTGGAAAAAAAATATTGTTTTAGTTACTTTGGAAAAAAAAATATTTTTTTAGTTACTTTGGAAAAAAAAATATTTTTTTAGTTACTTTGGAAAAAAAAATATTTTTTTAGTTACTTTGGAAAAAAAAATATTTTTTTAGTTACTTTGGAAAAAAAAATATTTTTTTAGTTACTTTGGAAAAAAAAAATATTTTTTTAGTTACTTTGGAAAAAAAAATATTTTTTTAGTTACTTTGGAAAAAAAAATATTTTTTTAGTTACTTTGGAAAAAAAAATATTTTTTTAGTTACTTTGGAAAAAAAAATATTTTTTTAGTTACTTTGGAAAAAAAAATATTTTTTTAGTTACTTTGGGAAAAAAAATATTTTTTTAGTTACTTTGGAAAAAAAAATATTTTTTTAGTTACTTTGGAAAAAAAAATATTTTTTTAGTTACTTTGGAAAAAAAAATATTTTTTTAGTTACTTTGGAAAAAAAAATATTTTTTTAGTTACTTTGGAAAAAAAAATATTTTTTTAGTTACTTTGGAAAAAAAAAGATTTTTTTAGTTACTTTGGAAAAAAAAATATTTTTTTAGTTACTTTGGAAAAAAAATATTTTTTTAGTTACTTTGGAAAAAAAAATATTTTTTTAGTTACTTTGGAAAAAAAAATATTTTTTTAGTTACTTTGGAAAAAAAAATATTTTTTTAGTTACTTTGGAAAAAAAAATATTTTTTTAGTTACTTTGGAAAAAAAAATATTTTTTTAGTTACTTTGGAAAAAAAAATATTTTTTTAGTTACTTTGGAAAAAAAATATTTTTTTAGTTACTTTGGAAAAAAAATTTTTTTTTAGTTACTTTGGGAAAAAAAATATTTTTTTAGTTACTTTGGAAAAAAAAATATTTTTTTAGTTACTTTGGAAAAAAAAATATTTTTTTAGTTACTTTGGAAAAAAAAATATTTTTTTAGTTACTTTGGAAAAAAAAATATTTTTTTAGTTACTTTGGAAAAAAAAATATTTTTTTAGTTACTTTGGAAAAAAAATATTTTTTTAGTTACTTTGGAAAAAAAATATTTTTTTAGTTACTTTGGAAAAAAAAATATTTTTTTAGTTACTTTGGAAAAAAAAATATTTTTTTAGTTACTTTGGAAAAAAAAATATTTTTTTAGTTACTTTGGAAAAAAAAATATTTTTTTAGTTACTTTGGAAAAAAAAATATTTTTTTAGTTACTTTGGAAAAAAAAATATTTTTTTAGTTACTTTGGAAAAAAAAATATTTTTTTAGTTACTTTGGAAAAAAAATATTTTTTTAGTTACTTTGGAAAAAAAAATTTTTTTTAGTTACTTTGGGAAAAAAAATATTTTTTTAGTTACTTTGGAAAAAAAAATATTTTTTTAGTTACTTTGGAAAAAAAAATATTTTTTTAGTTACTTTGGAAAAAAAAATATTTTTTTAGTTACTTTGGAAAAAAAAATATTTTTTTAGTTACTTTGGAAAAAAAAATATTTTTTTAGTTACTTTGGAAAAAAAATATTTTTTTAGTTACTTTGGAAAAAAAATATTTTTTTAGTTACTTTGGAAAAAAAAATATTTTTTTAGTTACTTTGGAAAAAAAAATATTTTTTTAGTTACTTTGGAAAAAAAAATATGTTTTTAGTTACTTTGGAAAAAAAAATATTTTTTTAGTTACTTTGGAAAAAAAAATATTTTTTTAGTTACTTTGGAAAAAAAAATATTTTTTTAGTTACTTTGGAAAAAAAAATATTTTTTTAGTTACTTTGGAAAAAAAAATATTTTTTTAGTTACTTTGGAAAAAAAAATATTTTTTTAGTTACTTTGGAAAAAAAAATATTTTTTTAGTTACTTTGGAAAAAAAAATATTTTTTTAGTTACTTTGGAAAAAAAAATATTTTTTTAGTTACTTTGGAAAAAAAAATATTTTTTTAGTTACTTTGGAAAAAAAAATATTTTTTTAGTTACTTTGGAAAAAAAAATATTTTTTTAGTTACTTTGGAAAAAAAAAAATTTTTTTAGTTACTTTGGGGAAAAAAACATTTTTTTAGTTACTTTGGAAAAAAAATATTTTTTTAGTTACTTTGGAAAAAAAATATATTCTTTTAGTTACTTTGGAAAAAAAATATTTTTTTAGTTACTTTGGAAAAAAAAATATTTTTTTAGTTACTTTGGAAAACAAAATATTTTTTTAGTTACTTTGGAAAAAAAAATATTTTTTTAGTTACTTTGGAAAAAAAAATATTTTTTTAGTTACTTTGGAAAAAAAAATATTTTTTTAGTTACTTTGGAAAAAAAAATATTTTTTTAGTTACTTTGGAAAAAAAAATATTTTTTTAGTTACTTTGGAAAAAAAAATATTTTTTTAGTTACTTTGGAAAAAAAAATATTTTTTTAGTTACTTTGGAAAAAAAAATATTTTTTTAGTTACTTTGGAAAAAAAAATATTTTTTTAGTTACTTTGGAAAAAATATATTTTTTTAGTTACTTTGGAAAAAAAAATATTTTTTTAGTTACTTTGGAAAAAAAAATATTTTTTTAGTTACTTTGGAAAAAAAAATATTTTTTTAGTTACTTTGGAAAAAAAAATATTTTTTTAGTTACTTTGGAAAAAAAAATATTTTTTTAGTTACTTTGGAAAAAAAAATATTTTTTTAGTTACTTTGGAAAAAAAAATATTTTTTTAGTTACTTTGGAAAAAAAAATATTTTTTTAGTTACTTTGGAAAAAAAAATATTTTTTTAGTTACTTTGGAAAAAAAATATTTTTTTAGTTACTTTGGAAAAAAAAATATTTTTTCAGTTACTTTGGGAAAAAAAATATTTTTTTAGTTACTTTGGAAAAAAAAATATTTTTTTAGTTACTTTGGAAAAAAAAATATTTTTTTAGTTACTTTGGAAAAAAAAATATTTTTTTAGTTACTTTGGAAAAAAAAATATTTTTTTAGTTACTTTGGAAAAAAAAATATTTTTTTAGTTACTTTGGAAAAAAAATATTTTTTTAGTTACTTTGGAAAAAAAAATATTTTTTAGTTACTTTGGAAAAAAAAATATTTTTGTAGTTACTTTGGAAAAAAAATATTTTTTTAGTTACTTTGGAAAAAAAATATTTTTTTAGTTACTTTGGAAAAAAAAATATTTTTTTAGTTACTTTGGAAAAAAAAATATTTTTTTAGTTACTTTGGAAAAAAAAATATTTTTTTAGTTACTTTGGAAAAAAAAATATTTTTTTAGTTACTTTGGAAAAAAAAATATTTTTTTAGTTACTTTGGAAAAGAAAATATTTTTTTAGTTACTTTGGAAAAAAATATATTTTTTTAGTTACTTTGGAAAAAAAATATTTTTTTAGTTACTTTGGAAAAAAAATATTTTTTTAGTTACTTTGGAAAAAAAAAATATTTTTTTAGTTACTTTGGAAAAAAAAATATTTTTTTAGTTACTTTGGAAAAAAAAAATTTTTTTTAGTTACTTTGGAAAAAAAAATATTTTTTTAGTTACTTTGGAAAAAAAAATATTTTTTTAGTTACTTTGGAAAAAAAAATATTTTTTTAGTTACTTTGGAAAAAAAAATATTTTTTTAGTTACTTTGGAAAAAAAAATATTTTTTTAGTTACTTTGGAAAAAAAAATTTTTTTTAGTTACTTTGGAAAATTTTTTTTTTTTTAATTACTTTGGAAAAAAAAAAATTTTTTAGTTACTTTGGAAAAAAAAATATTTTTTTAGTTACTTTGGAAAAAAAAAATATTTTTTTAGTTACTTTGGAAAAAAAAATATTTTTTTAGTTACTTTGGAAAAAAAAATATTTTTTTAGTTACTTTGGAAAAAAAAATATTTTTTTAGTTACTTTGGAAAAAAATATATATTTTTAGTTACTTTGGAAAAAAAAATATTTTTTTAGTTACTTTGGAAAAAAAATATTTTTTTAGTTTCTTTGGAAAAAAAAATATTTTTTTAGTTTCTTTGGAAAAAAAATATTTTTTTAGTTACTTTGGAAAAAAAAATTTTTTTTAGTTTCTTTGGAAAAAAAAAATTTTTTTTAGTTACTTTGGCAAAAAAAAAATTTTTTTAGTTACTTTGGAAAAAAAAAAAAATTTTTAGTTTCTTTGGAAAAAAAATTTTTTTTTTAGTTACTTTGGAAAAAAAAATATTTTTTTAGTTTCTTTGGAAAAAAAAATATTTTTTTAGTTTGGAAAAAAAAATATTTTTTTAGTTACTTTGGAAAAAAAAATTTTTTTTTAGTTACTTTGGAAAAAAAAATATTTTTTTAGTTACTTTGGAAAAAAAATTATTTTTTTAGTTACTTTGGAAAAAAAAATATTTTTTTAGTTACTTTGGAAAAAAAAATATTTTTTTAGTTACTTTGGAAAAAAAAATATTTTTTTAGTTACTTTGGAAAAAAAAATATTTTTTTAGTTACTTTGGAAAAAAAAATATTTTTTTAGTTACTTTGGAAAAAAAAATATTTTTTTAGTTACTTTGGAAAAAAAAATTTTTTTTAGTTACTTTGGAAAAAAAATATTTTTTTAGTTACTTTGGAAAAAAAAATATTTTTTTAGTTACTTTGGAAAAAAAAATATTTTTTTAGTTACTTTGGAAAAAAAAATATTTTTTTAGTTACTTTGGAAAAAAAAATATTTTTTTAGTTACTTTGGAAAAAAAAATATTTTTTTAGTTACTTTGGAAAAAAAAATATTTTTTTAGTTACTTTGGGAAAAAAAATATTTTTTTAGTTACTTTGGAAAAAAAAATATTTTTTTAGTTACTTTGGAAAAAAAAATATTTTTTTAGTTACTTTGGAAAAAAAAATATTTTTTTAGTTACTTTGGAAAAAAAAATATTTTTTTAGTTACTTTGGAAAAAAAAATATTTTTTTAGTTACTTTGGAAAAAAAAATATTTTTTTAGTTACTTTGGAAAAAAAAATATTTTTTTAGTTACTTTGGAAAAAAAAATATTTTTTTAGTTACTTTGGAAAAAAAAATATTTTTTTAGTTACTTTGGAAAAAAAAATATTTTTTTAGTTACTTTGGAAAAAAAAATATTTTTTTAGTTACTTTGGAAAAAAAAATATTTTTTTAGTTACTTTGGAAAAAAAAATATTTTTTTAGTTACTTTGGAAAAAAAAATATTTTTTTAGTTACTTTGGAAAAAAATATATTTTTTTAGTTACTTTGGAAAAAAAAATATTTTTTTAGTTACTTTGGAAAAAAAATATTTTTTTAGTTACTTTGGAAAAAAAAATATTTTTTTAGTTACTTTGGAAAAAAAAATATTTTTTTAGTTACTTTGGAAAAAAAAAATTTTTTTAGTTACTTTGGAAATTTTTTTTTTTTTTAATTACTTTGGAAAAAATTTTTTTTTTTAGTTACTTTGGAAAAAAAAATATTTTTTTAGTTACTTTGGAAAAAAAAATATTTTTTTAGTTACTTTGGAAAAAAAAATATTTTTTTAGTTACTTTGGAAAAAAAAATATTTTTTTAGTTACTTTGGAAAAAAAAATATTTTTTTAGTTACTTTGGAAAAAAATATATTTTTTTAGTTACTTTGGAAAAAAAAATTTTTTTTTAGTTACTTTGGAAAAAAAAATTTTTTTTTAGTTACTTTGGAAAAAAAAAAATTTTTTTAGTTACTTTGGAAAAAAAAATATTTTTTTAGTTACTTTGGAAAAAAATATATTTTTTTAGTTACTTTGGAAAAAAAATATATTTTTTTAGTTACTTTGGAAAAAAAAATATTTTTTTAGTTACTTTGGAAAAAATAATATTTTTTTAGTTACTTTGGAAAAAAAAATATTTTTTTAGTTACTTTGGAAAAAAAAAATTTTTTTAGTTACTTTGGAAATTTTTTTTTTTTTTTAATTACTTTGGAAAAAAAAAATTTTTTAGTTACTTTGGAAAAAAAAATTTTTTTAGTTACTTTGGAAAAAAAAATATTTTTTTAGTTACTTTGGAAAAAAAAATATTTTTTTAGTTACTTTGGAAAAAAAAATATTTTTTTAGTTACTTTGGAAAAAAAATTTTTTTTTAGTTTCTTTGGAAAAAAAAATATTTTTTTAGTTTCTTTGGAAAAAAAATATTTTTTTAGTTACTTTGGAAAAAAAATATTTTTTTAGTTTCTTTGGAAAAAAAAATATTTTTTTAGTTACTTTGGCAAAAAAAAATTTTTTTTAGTTACTTTGGAAAAAAAAAAAAATTTTTAGTTTCTTTGGAAAAAAAAATATTTTTTTAGTTTGGAAAAAAAAATATTTTTTTAGTTACTTTGGAAAAGAAAATATTTTTTTAGTTACTTTGGAAAAAAAAATATTTTTTTAGTTACTTTGGAAAAAAAATTATTTTTTTAGTTACTTTGGAAAAAAAATTATTTTTTTAGTTACTTTGGAAAAAAAATTATTTTTTTAGTTACTTTGGAAAAAAAAATATTTTTTTAGTTACTTTGGAAAAAAAAATATTTTTTTAGTTACTTTGGAAAAAAAAATATTTTTTTAGTTACTTTGGAAAAAAAATATTTTTTTAGTTACTTTGGAAAAAAAAATATTTTTTTAGTTACTTTGGAAAAAAAAATATTTTTTTTAGTTACTTTGGAAAAAAAATATTTTTTTAGTTACTTTGGAAAAAAAATATTTTTTTAGTTACTTTGGAAAAAAAAATATTTTTTTAGTTACTTTGGAAAAAAAAATATTTTTTTAGTTACTTTGGAAAAAAAAATATTTTTTTAGTTACTTTGGAAAAAAATATATTTTTTTAGTTACTTTGGAAAAAAAATATTTTTTTAGTTACTTTGGAAAAAAATATATTTTTTTAGTTACTTTGGAAAAAAAAATATTTTTTTAGTTACTTTGGAAAAAAAATATTTTTTTAGTTTCTTTGGAAAAAAAAATATTTTTTTAGTTTCTTTGGAAAAAAAATATTTTTTTAGTTACTTTGGAAAAAAAATATTTTTTTAGTTTCTTTGGAAAAAAAAATATTTTTTTAGTTACTTTGGCAAAAAAAAAATTTTTTTAGTTACTTTGGAAAAAAAAAAAAAAATTTAGTTTCTTTGGAAAAAAAAATATTTTTTTAGTTTGGAAAAAAAAATATTTTTTTAGTTACTTTGGAAAAAAAAATATTTTTTTAGTTACTTTGGAAAAAAAAATATTTTTTTAGTTACTTTGGAAAAAAAATTATTTTTTTAGTTACTTTGGAAAAAAAAATATTTTTTTAGTTACTTTGGAAAAAAAAATATTTTTTTAGTTACTTTGGAAAAAAAAATATTTTTTTAGTTACTTTGGAAAAAAAATATTTTTTTAGTTACTTTGGAAAAAAAAATATTTTTTTAGTTACTTAGGAAAAAAAAATATTTTTTTAGTTACTTTGGAAAAAAAAAATTTTTTTTAGTTACTTTGGAAAAAAAATATTTTTTTAGTTACTTTGGAAAAAAAATATTTTTTTAGTTACTTTGGAAAAAAAAATATTTTTTTAGTTACTTTGGAAAAAAAAATATTTTTTTAGTTACTTTGGAAAAAAAAATATTTTTTTAGTTACTTTGGAAAAAAAAATATTTTTTTAGTTACTTTGGAAAAAAAAATATTTTTTTAGTTACTTTGGGAAAAAAAATATTTTTTTAGTTACTTTGGAAAAAAAAATATTTTTTTAGTTACTTTGGAAAAAAAAATATTTTTTTAGTTACTTTGGAAAAAAAAATATTTTTTTAGTTACTTTGGAAAAAAAAATATTTTTTTAGTTACTTTGGAAAAAAAAATATTTTTTTAGTTACTTTGGAAAAAAAATATTTTTTTAGTTACTTTGGAAAAAAAAATATTTTTTTAGTTACTTTGGAAAAAAAAATATTTTTTTAGTTACTTTGGAAAAAAAAATATTTTTTTAGTTACTTTGGAAAAAAAAATATTTTTTTAGTTACTTTGGAAAAAAAAATATTTTTTTAGTTACTTTGGAAAAAAAAATATTTTTTTAGTTACTTTGGAAAAAAAAATATTTTTTTAGTTACTTTGGAAAAAAATATATTTTTTTAGTTACTTTGGAAAAAAATATATTGTTTTAGTTACTTTGGAAAAAAAAATATTTTTTTAGTTACTTTGGAAAAAAAATATTTTTTTAGTTACTTTGGAAAAAAAAAAATTTTTTTAGTTACTTTGGAAAAAAAAATATTTTTTTAGTTACTTTGGAAAAAAAAATAATTTTTTAGTTACTTTGGAAAAAAAAATATTTTTTTAGTTACTTTGGAAAAAAAAATATTTTTTTAGTTACTTTGGAAAAAAAAATATTTTTTTAGTTACTTTGGAAAAAAAAATATTTTTTTAGTTACTTTGGAAAAAAAAATATTTTTTTAGTTACTTTGGAAAAAAAAATATTTTTTTAGTTACTTTGGAAAAAAAAATATTTTTTTAGTTACTTTGGAAAAAAAAATATTTTTTTAGTTACTTTGGAAAAAAATATATTTTTTTAGTTACTTTGGAAAAAAAAATATTTTTTTAGTTACTTTGGAAAAAAAAATATTTTTTTAGTTACTTTGGAAAAAATAATATTTTTTTAGTTACTTTGGAAAAAAAAATATTTTTTTAGTTACTTTGGAAAAAAAAAATTTTTTTAGTTACTTTGGAAATTTTTTTTTTTTTTAAATTACTTTGGAAAAAAAATATTTTTTTAGTTACTTTGGAAAAAAAAATTTTTTTTAGTTACTTTGGGAAAAAAAATATTTTTTTAGTTACTTTGGAAAAAAAAATATTTTTTTAGTTACTTTGGAAAAAAAAATATTTTTTTAGTTACTTTGGAAAAAAAAATATTTTTTTAGTTACTTTGGAAAAAAAAATATTTTTTTAGTTACTTTGGAAAAAAAAATATTTTTTTAGTTACTTTGGAAAAAAAATATTTTTTTAGTTACTTTGGAAAAAAAATATTTTTTTAGTTACTTTGGAAAAAAAAATATTTTTTTAGTTACTTTGGAAAAAAAAATATTTTTTTAGTTACTTTGGAAAAAAAAATATGTTTTTAGTTACTTTGGAAAAAAAAATATTTTTTTAGTTACTTTGGAAAAAAAAATATTTTTTTAGTTACTTTGGAAAAAAAAATATTTTTTTAGTTACTTTGGAAAAAAAAATATTTTTTTAGTTACTTTGGAAAAAAAAATATTTTTTTAGTTACTTTGGAAAAAAAAATATTTTTTTAGTTACTTTGGAAAAAAAAATATTTTTTTAGTTACTTTGGAAAAAAAAATATTTTTTTAGTTACTTTGGAAAAAAAAATATTTTTTTAGTTACTTTGGAAAAAAAAATATTTTTTTAGTTACTTTGGAAAAAAAAATATTTTTTTAGTTACTTTGGAAAAAAAAATATTTTTTTAGTTACTTTGGAAAAAAAAAAATTTTTTTAGTTACTTTGGGGAAAAAAACATTTTTTTAGTTACTTTGGAAAAAAAATATTTTTTTAGTTACTTTGGAAAAAAAATATATTCTTTTAGTTACTTTGGAAAAAAAATATTTTTTTAGTTACTTTGGAAAAAAAAATATTTTTTTAGTTACTTTGGAAAACAAAATATTTTTTTAGTTACTTTGGAAAAAAAAATATTTTTTTAGTTACTTTGGAAAAAAAAATATTTTTTTAGTTACTTTGGAAAAAAAAATATTTTTTTAGTTACTTTGGAAAAAAAAATATTTTTTTAGTTACTTTGGAAAAAAAAATATTTTTTTAGTTACTTTGGAAAAAAAAATATTTTTTTAGTTACTTTGGAAAAAAAAATATTTTTTTAGTTACTTTGGAAAAAAAAATATTTTTTTAGTTACTTTGGAAAAAAAAATATTTTTTTAGTTACTTTGGAAAAAATATATTTTTTTAGTTACTTTGGAAAAAAAAATATTTTTTTAGTTACTTTGGAAAAAAAAATATTTTTTTAGTTACTTTGGAAAAAAAAATATTTTTTTAGTTACTTTGGAAAAAAAAATATTTTTTTAGTTACTTTGGAAAAAAAAATATTTTTTTAGTTACTTTGGAAAAAAAAATATTTTTTTAGTTACTTTGGAAAAAAAAATATTTTTTTAGTTACTTTGGAAAAAAAAATATTTTTTTAGTTACTTTGGAAAAAAAAATATTTTTTTAGTTACTTTGGAAAAAAAATATTTTTTTAGTTACTTTGGAAAAAAAAATATTTTTTCAGTTACTTTGGGAAAAAAAATATTTTTTTAGTTACTTTGGAAAAAAAAATATTTTTTTAGTTACTTTGGAAAAAAAAATATTTTTTTAGTTACTTTGGAAAAAAAAATATTTTTTTAGTTACTTTGGAAAAAAAAATATTTTTTTAGTTACTTTGGAAAAAAAAATATTTTTTTAGTTACTTTGGAAAAAAAATATTTTTTTAGTTACTTTGGAAAAAAAAATATTTTTTAGTTACTTTGGAAAAAAAAATATTTTTGTAGTTACTTTGGAAAAAAAATATTTTTTTAGTTACTTTGGAAAAAAAATATTTTTTTAGTTACTTTGGAAAAAAAAATATTTTTTTAGTTACTTTGGAAAAAAAAATATTTTTTTAGTTACTTTGGAAAAAAAAATATTTTTTTAGTTACTTTGGAAAAAAAAATATTTTTTTAGTTACTTTGGAAAAAAAAATATTTTTTTAGTTACTTTGGAAAAGAAAATATTTTTTTAGTTACTTTGGAAAAAAATATATTTTTTTAGTTACTTTGGAAAAAAAATATTTTTTTAGTTACTTTGGAAAAAAAATATTTTTTTAGTTACTTTGGAAAAAAAAAATATTTTTTTAGTTACTTTGGAAAAAAAAATATTTTTTTAGTTACTTTGGAAAAAAAAAATTTTTTTTAGTTACTTTGGAAAAAAAAATATTTTTTTAGTTACTTTGGAAAAAAAAATATTTTTTTAGTTACTTTGGAAAAAAAAATATTTTTTTAGTTACTTTGGAAAAAAAAATATTTTTTTAGTTACTTTGGAAAAAAAAATATTTTTTTAGTTACTTTGGAAAAAAAAATTTTTTTTAGTTACTTTGGAAAATTTTTTTTTTTTTAATTACTTTGGAAAAAAAAAAATTTTTTAGTTACTTTGGAAAAAAAAATATTTTTTTAGTTACTTTGGAAAAAAAAATATTTTTTTAGTTACTTTGGAAAAAAAAATATTTTTTTAGTTACTTTGGAAAAAAAAATATTTTTTTAGTTACTTTGGAAAAAAAAATATTTTTTTAGTTACTTTGGAAAAAAATATATATTTTTAGTTACTTTGGAAAAAAAAATATTTTTTTAGTTACTTTGGAAAAAAAATATTTTTTTAGTTTCTTTGGAAAAAAAAATATTTTTTTAGTTTCTTTGGAAAAAAAATATTTTTTTAGTTACTTTGGAAAAAAAAATTTTTTTTAGTTTCTTTGGAAAAAAAAAAATTTTTTTAGTTACTTTGGCAAAAAAAAAATTTTTTTAGTTACTTTGGAAAAAAAAAAAAATTTTTAGTTTCTTTGGAAAAAAAATTTTTTTTTTAGTTACTTTGGAAAAAAAAATATTTTTTTAGTTTCTTTGGAAAAAAAAATATTTTTTTAGTTTGGAAAAAAAAATATTTTTTTAGTTACTTTGGAAAAAAAAAATTTTTTTTAGTTACTTTGGAAAAAAAAATATTTTTTTAGTTACTTTGGAAAAAAAATTATTTTTTTAGTTACTTTGGAAAAAAAAATATTTTTTTAGTTACTTTGGAAAAAAAAATATTTTTTTAGTTACTTTGGAAAAAAAAATATTTTTTTAGTTACTTTGGAAAAAAAAATATTTTTTTAGTTACTTTGGAAAAAAAAATATTTTTTTAGTTACTTTGGAAAAAAAAATATTTTTTTAGTTACTTTGGAAAAAAAAATTTTTTTTAGTTACTTTGGAAAAAAAATATTTTTTTAGTTACTTTGGAAAAAAAAATATTTTTTTAGTTACTTTGGAAAAAAAAATATTTTTTTAGTTACTTTGGAAAAAAAAATATTTTTTTAGTTACTTTGGAAAAAAAAATATTTTTTTAGTTACTTTGGAAAAAAAAATATTTTTTTAGTTACTTTGGAAAAAAAAATATTTTTTTAGTTACTTTGGGAAAAAAAATATTTTTTTAGTTACTTTGGAAAAAAAAATATTTTTTTAGTTACTTTGGAAAAAAAAATATTTTTTTAGTTACTTTGGAAAAAAAAATATTTTTTTAGTTACTTTGGAAAAAAAAATATTTTTTTAGTTACTTTGGAAAAAAAAATATTTTTTTAGTTACTTTGGAAAAAAAAATATTTTTTTAGTTACTTTGGAAAAAAAAATATTTTTTTAGTTACTTTGGAAAAAAAAATATTTTTTTAGTTACTTTGGAAAAAAAAATATTTTTTTAGTTACTTTGGAAAAAAAAATATTTTTTTAGTTACTTTGGAAAAAAAAATATTTTTTTAGTTACTTTGGAAAAAAAAATATTTTTTTAGTTACTTTGGAAAAAAAAATATTTTTTTAGTTACTTTGGAAAAAAAAATATTTTTTTAGTTACTTTGGAAAAAAAAATATTTTTTTAGTTACTTTGGAAAAAAATATATTTTTTTAGTTACTTTGGAAAAAAAAATATTTTTTTAGTTACTTTGGAAAAAAAATATTTTTTTAGTTACTTTGGAAAAAAAAATATTTTTTTAGTTACTTTGGAAAAAAAAATATTTTTTTAGTTACTTTGGAAAAAAAAAATTTTTTTAGTTACTTTGGAATTTTTTTTTTTTTTAATTACTTTGGAAAAAAATTTTTTTTTTAGTTACTTTGGAAAAAAAAATATTTTTTTAGTTACTTTGGAAAAAAAAATATTTTTTTAGTTACTTTGGAAAAAAAAATATTTTTTTAGTTACTTTGGAAAAAAAAATATTTTTTTAGTTACTTTGGAAAAAAAAATATTTTTTTAGTTACTTTGGAAAAAAATATATTTTTTTAGTTACTTTGGAAAAAAAAATTTTTTTTTAGTTACTTTGGAAAAAAAAATTTTTTTTTAGTTACTTTGGAAAAAAAAAAATTTTTTTAGTTACTTTGGAAAAAAAAATATTTTTTTAGTTACTTTGGAAAAAAATATATTTTTTTAGTTACTTTGGAAAAAAAATATATTTTTTTAGTTACTTTGGAAAAAAAAATATTTTTTTAGTTACTTTGGAAAAAATAATATTTTTTTAGTTACTTTGGAAAAAAAAATATTTTTTTAGTTACTTTGGAAAAAAAAAATTTTTTTAGTTACTTTGGAAATTTTTTTTTTTTTTAATTACTTTGGAAAAAAAAAATTTTTTAGTTACTTTGGAAAAAAAAATTTTTTTTAGTTACTTTGGAAAAAAAAATATTTTTTTAGTTACTTTGGAAAAAAAAATATTTTTTTAGTTACTTTGGAAAAAAAAATATTTTTTTAGTTACTTTGGAAAAAAAATTTTTTTTTAGTTTCTTTGGAAAAAAAAATATTTTTTTAGTTTCTTTGGAAAAAAAATATTTTTTTAGTTACTTTGGAAAAAAAATATTTTTTTAGTTTCTTTGGAAAAAAAAATATTTTTTTAGTTACTTTGGCAAAAAAAAATTTTTTTTAGTTACTTTGGAAAAAAAAAAAATTTTTTAGTTTCTTTGGAAAAAAAAATATTTTTTTAGTTTGGAAAAAAAAATATTTTTTTAGTTACTTTGGAAAAGAAAATATTTTTTTAGTTACTTTGGAAAAAAAAATATTTTTTTAGTTACTTTGGAAAAAAAATTATTTTTTTAGTTACTTTGGAAAAAAAATTATTTTTTTAGTTACTTTGGAAAAAAAATTATTTTTTTAGTTACTTTGGAAAAAAAAATATTTTTTTAGTTACTTTGGAAAAAAAAATATTTTTTTAGTTACTTTGGAAAAAAAAATATTTTTTTAGTTACTTTGGAAAAAAAATATTTTTTTAGTTACTTTGGAAAAAAAAATATTTTTTTAGTTACTTTGGAAAAAAAAATATTTTTTTAGTTACTTTGGAAAAAAAATATTTTTTTAGTTACTTTGGAAAAAAAATATTTTTTTAGTTACTTTGGAAAAAAAAATATTTTTTTAGTTACTTTGGAAAAAAAAATATTTTTTTAGTTACTTTGGAAAAAAAAATATTTTTTTAGTTACTTTGGAAAAAAATATATTTTTTTAGTTACTTTGGAAAAAAAATATTTTTTTAGTTACTTTGGAAAAAAATATATTTTTTTAGTTACTTTGGAAAAAAAAATATTTTTTTAGTTACTTTGGAAAAAAAATATTTTTTTAGTTTCTTTGGAAAAAAAAATATTTTTTTAGTTTCTTTGGAAAAAAAATATTTTTTTAGTTACTTTGGAAAAAAAATATTTTTTTAGTTTCTTTGGAAAAAAAAATATTTTTTTAGTTACTTTGGCAAAAAAAAAATTTTTTTAGTTACTTTGGAAAAAAAAAAAAAAATTTAGTTTCTTTGGAAAAAAAAATATTTTTTTAGTTTGGAAAAAAAAATATTTTTTTAGTTACTTTGGAAAAAAAAATATTTTTTTAGTTACTTTGGAAAAAAAAATATTTTTTTAGTTACTTTGGAAAAAAAATTATTTTTTTAGTTACTTTGGAAAAAAAAATATTTTTTTAGTTACTTTGGAAAAAAAAATATTTTTTTAGTTACTTTGGAAAAAAAAATATTTTTTTAGTTACTTTGGAAAAAAAATATTTTTTTAGTTACTTTGGAAAAAAAAATATTTTTTTAGTTACTTAGGAAAAAAAAATATTTTTTTAGTTACTTTGGAAAAAAAAAATTTTTTTTAGTTACTTTGGAAAAAAAATATTTTTTTAGTTACTTTGGAAAAAAAATATTTTTTTAGTTACTTTGGAAAAAAAAATATTTTTTTAGTTACTTTGGAAAAAAAAATATTTTTTTAGTTACTTTGGAAAAAAAAATATTTTTTTAGTTACTTTGGAAAAAAAAATATTTTTTTAGTTACTTTGGAAAAAAAAATATTTTTTTAGTTACTTTGGGAAAAAAAATATTTTTTTAGTTACTTTGGAAAAAAAAATATTTTTTTAGTTACTTTGGAAAAAAAAATATTTTTTTAGTTACTTTGGAAAAAAAAATATTTTTTTAGTTACTTTGGAAAAAAAAATATTTTTTTAGTTACTTTGGAAAAAAAAATATTTTTTTAGTTACTTTGGAAAAAAAATATTTTTTTAGTTACTTTGGAAAAAAAAATATTTTTTTAGTTACTTTGGAAAAAAAAATATTTTTTTAGTTACTTTGGAAAAAAAAATATTTTTTTAGTTACTTTGGAAAAAAAAATATTTTTTTAGTTACTTTGGAAAAAAAAATATTTTTTTAGTTACTTTGGAAAAAAAAATATTTTTTTAGTTACTTTGGAAAAAAAAATATTTTTTTAGTTACTTTGGAAAAAAAAATATTTTTTTAGTTACTTTGGAAAAAAATATATTGTTTTAGTTACTTTGGAAAAAAAAATATTTTTTTAGTTACTTTGGAAAAAAAATATTTTTTTAGTTACTTTGGAAAAAAAAAAATTTTTTTAGTTACTTTGGAAAAAAAAATATTTTTTTAGTTACTTTGGAAAAAAAAATAATTTTTTAGTTACTTTGGAAATTTTTTTTTTTTTTTAATTACTTTGGAAAAAAAAATTTTTTTTAGTTACTTTGGAAAAAAAAATATTTTTTTAGTTACTTTGGAAAAAAAAATATTTTTTTAGTTACTTTGGAAAAAAAAATATTTTTTTAGTTACTTTGGAAAAAAAAATATTTTTTTAGTTACTTTGGAAAAAAAAATATTTTTTTAGTTACTTTGGAAAAAAAAATATTTTTTTAGTTACTTTGGAAAAAAAAATATTTTTTTAGTTACTTTGGAAAAAAAAATATTTTTTTAGTTACTTTGGAAAAAAAAATATTTTTTTAGTTACTTTGGAAAAAAAAATATTTTTTTAGTTACTTTGGAAAAAAATATATTTTTTTAGTTACTTTGGAAAAAAAAATATTTTTTTAGTTACTTTGGAAAAAAAAATATTTTTTTAGTTACTTTGGAAAAAATAATATTTTTTTAGTTACTTTGGAAAAAAAAATATTTTTTTAGTTACTTTGGAAAAAAAAAATTTTTTTAGTTACTTTGGAAATTTTTTTTTTTTTTAAATTACTTTGGAAAAAAAATTTTTTTTTAGTTACTTTGGAAAAAAAATATTTTTTTAGTTACTTTGGAAAAAAAAATATTTTTTTAGTTACTTTGGAAAAAAAAAAAATTTTTTTAGTTACTTTGGAAAAAAAAATATTTTTTTAGTTACTTTGGAAAAAAAAATATTTTTTTAGTTACTTTGGAAAAAAATATATTTTTTTAGTTACTTTGGAAAAAAAAATATTTTTTTAGTTACTTTGGAAAAAAAATATTTTTTTAGTTTCTTTGGAAAAAAAAATATTTTTTTAGTTTCTTTGGAAAAAAAATATTTTTTTAGTTACTTTGGAAAAAAAATATTTTTTTAGTTTCTTTGGAAAAAAAAATATTTTTTTAGTTACTTTGGCAAAAAAAAATTTTTTTTAGTTACTTTGGAAAAAAAAAAAATTTTTTAGTTTCTTTGGAAAAAAAAAATTTTTTTTAGTTACTTTGGAAAAAAAAATATTTTTTTAGTTTCTTTGGAAAAAAAAATATTTTTTTAGTTTGGAAAAAAAAATATTTTTTTAGTTACTTTGGAAAAAAAAAATATTTTTTTAGTTACTTTGGAAAAAAAAATATTTTTTTAGTTACTTTGGAAAAAAAAATATTTTTTTAGTTACTTTGGAAAAAAAAATATTTTTTTAGTTACTTTGGAAAAAAAAAAATTTTTTTAGTTACTTTGGAAAAAAAAATATTTTTTTAGTTACTTTGGAAAAAAAAATATTTTTTTAGTTACTTTGGAAAAAAAATATTTTTTTAGTTACTTTGGAAAAAAAAATATTTTTTTAGTTACTTTGGAAAAAAAATATGTTTTTAGTTACTTTGGAAAAAAAAATATTTTTTTAGTTACTTTGGAAAAAAAAATATTTTTTTAGTTACTTTGGAAAAAAAAATATTTTTTTAGTTACTTTGGAAAAAAAAATATTTTTTTAGTTACTTTGGAAAAAAAAATATTTTTTTAGTTACTTTGGAAAAAAAAATATTTTTTTAGTTACTTTGGAAAAAAAAATATTTTTTTAGTTACTTTGGAAAAAAAAATATTTTTTTAGTTACTTTGGAAAAAAAAATATTTTTTTAGTTACTTTGGAAAAAAAAATATTTTTTTAGTTACTTTGGAAAAAAAAATATTTTTTTAGTTACTTTGGAAAAAAAAATATTTTTTTAGTTACTTTGGAAAAAAAAATATTTTTTTAGTTACTTTGGAAAAAAAAATATTTTTTTAGTTACTTTGGAAAAAAAAATATTTTTTTAGTTACTTTGGAAAAAAAAATATTTTTTTAGTTACTTTGGAAAAAAAAATATTTTTTTAGTTACTTTGGAAAAAAAAATATTTTTTTAGTTACTTTGGAAAAAAAAATATTTTTTTTAGTTACTTTGGAAAAAAAAATATTTTTTTAGTTACTTTGGAAAAAAAAATATTTTTTTATTTACTTTGGAAAAAAAAATATTTTTTTAGTTACTTTGGAAAAAAAAATATTTTTTTAGTTACTTTGGAAAAAAAAAATTTTTTTAGTTACTTTGGAAAAAAAAATATTTTTTTAGTTACTTTGGAAAAAAAAATATTTTTTTAGTTACTTTGGAAAAAAAATATTTTTTTAGTTACTTTGGAAAAAAATATATTTTTTTAGTTACTTTGGAAAAAAATATTTTTTTTTAGTTACTTTGGAAAAAAAAATATTTTTTTAGTTACTTTGGAAAAAAAAATATTTTTTTAGTTACTTTGGAAAAAAATATATTTTTTTAGTTACTTTGGAAAAAAAAATATTTTTTTAGTTACTTTGGAAAAAAAATATTTTTTTAGTTTCTTTGGAAAAAAAAATATTTTTTTAGTTTCTTTGGAAAAAAAATATTTTTTTAGTTACTTTGGAAAAAAAATATTTTTTTAGTTACTTTGGCAAAAAAAATATTTTTTTAGTTACTTTGGAAAAAAATATATATTTTTAGTTACTTTGGAAAAAAAATTATTTTTTTAGTTACTTTGGAAAAAAAATATTTTTTTAGTTACTTTGGAAAAAAAAATATTTTTTTAGTTACTTTGGAAAAAAAAATATTTTTTTAGTTACTTTGGAAAAAAAATTTTTTTTAGTTACTTTGGAAATTTTTTTTTTTTTTTAATTACTTTGGAAAAAAAAATTTTTTTTAGTTACTTTGGAAAAAAAAATATTTTTTTAGTTACTTTGGAAAAAAAAATATTTTTTTAGTTACTTTGGAAAAAAAAATATTTTTTTAGTTACTTTGGAAAAAAAAATATTTTTTTAGTTACTTTGGAAAAAAAAATATTTTTTTAGTTACTTTGGAAAAAATAATATTTTTTTAGTTACTTTGGAAAAATTTTTTTTTTTTTAATTACTTTGGAAAAAAAAATTTTTTTTAGTTACTTTGGAAAAAAAATATTTTTTTAGTTACTTTGGAAAAAAAAATATTTTTTTAGTTACTTTGGAAAAAAAAATATTTTTTTAGTTACTTTGGAAAAAAAAATATTTTTTTAGTTACTTTGGAAAAAAAAATATTTTTTTAGTTACTTTGGAAAAAAAAATATTTCTTTAGTTACTTTGGAAAAAAAAATATTTTTTTAGTTACTTTGGAAAAAAAATATTTTTTTAGTTTCTTTGGAAAAAAAAATATTTTTTTAGTTTCTTTGGAAAAAAAATATTTTTTTAGTTACTTTGGAAAACAAATATTTTTTTAGTTTCTTTGGAAAAAAAAATATTTTTTTAGTTACTTTGGCAAAAAAAAAATTTTTTTAGTTACTTTGGAAAAAAAAAAAAAATTTTAGTTTCTTTGGAAAAAAATTTTTTTTTTTAGTTACTTTGGAAAAAAAAATATTTTTTTAGTTTCTTTGGAAAAAAAAATATTTTTTTAGTTTGGAAAAAAAAATATTTTTTTAGTTACTTTGGAAAAAAAAAATATTTTTTTAGTTACTTTGGAAAAAAAAATATTTTTTTAGTTACTTTGGAAAAAAAAATATTTTTTTAGTTACTTTGGGAAAAAAAATATTTTTTTAGTTACTTTGGAAAAAAAATATTTTTTTAGTTACTTTGGAAAAAAAAATATTTTTTAGTTACTTTGGAAAAAAAAATATTTTTTTAGTTACTTTGGAAAAAAAAATATTTTTTTAGTTACTTTGGAAAAAAAAATATTTTTTTAGTTACTTTGGAAAAAAAATATTTTTTTAGTTACTTTGGAAAAAAAAATATTTTTTTAGTTACTTTGGAAAAAAAAATATTTTTTTAGTTACTTTGGAAAAAAATAATTTTTTTAGTTACTTTGGAAAAAAAATATTTTTTTAGTTACTTTGGAAAAAAAAATATTTTTTTAGTTACTTTGGAAAAAAAAAATTTTTTTTAGTTACTTTGGAAAAAAAAATATTTTTTTAGTTACTTTGGAAAAAAAAAAATTTTTTTAGTTACTTTGGAAAAAAAAAAAATTTTTTAGTTACTTTGGAAAAAAAAAAATTTTTTTAGTTACTTTGGAAAAAAAAATATTTTTTTAGTTACTTTGGAAAAAAAAATATTTTTTTAGTTACTTTGGAAAAAAAATATTTTTTTAGTTACTTTGGAAAAAAAATATTTTTTTAGTTACTTTGGAAAAAAAAATATTTTTTTAGTTACTTTGGAAAAAAAAATATTTTTTTAGTTACTTTGGAAAAAAAATATTTTTTTAGTTACTTTGGAAAAAAAATATTTTTTTAGTTACTTTGGAAAAAAAAATATTTTTTTAGTTACTTTGGAAAAAAAAATATTTTTTTAGTTACTTTGGAAAAAAAAATATTTTTTTAGTTACTTTGGAAAAAAAAATATTTTTTTAGTTACTTTGGAAAAAAAAATATTTTTTTAGTTACTTTGGAAAAAAAAATATTTTTTTAGTTACTTTGGAAAAAAAAATATTTTTTTAGTTACTTTGGAAAAAAATATATATTTTTAGTTACTTTGGAAAAAAAAATATTTTTTTTAGTTACTTAGGAAAAAAAATATTTTTTAGTTACTTTGGAAAAAAAATATTTTTTTAGTTACTTTGGAAAAAAAAATATTTTTTTAGTTACTTTGGAAAAAAAAATTTTTTTAGTTACTTTGGAAAATTTTTTTTTTTTAATTACTTTGGAAAAAAATTTTTTTTTAGTTACTTTGGAAAAAAAAATATTTTTTTAGTTACTTTGGAAAAAAAAAATATTTTTTTAGTTACTTTGGAAAAAAAAATATTTTTTTAGTTACTTTGGAAAAAATATATTTTTTTAGTTACTTTGGAAAAAAAAATATTTTTTTAGTTACTTTGGAAAAAAAAATATTTTTTTAGTTACTTTGGAAAAAAAAATATTTTTTTAGTTACTTTGGAAAAAAAAATATTTTTAGTTACTTGAAAATTTACTTTGGAAAAAAAAATATTTTTTTAGTTACTTTGGAAAAAAAAATATTTTTTTAGTTACTTTGGAAAAAAAAATATTTTTTAGTTACTTTGGAAAAAAAAATATTTTTTTAGTTACTTTGGAAAAAATAATATTTTTTTAGTTACTTTGGAAAAAAAAAATTTTTTTAGTTACTTTGGAAAAAAAAAATGTTTTAGTTACTTTGGAAAAAAATTTTTTTTTTAATTACTTTGGAAAAAAAAAATTTTTTTAGTTACTTTGGAAAAAAAATATTTTTTTAGTTACTTTGGAAAAAAAAATATTTTTTAGTTACTTTGGAAAAAAAAATATTTTTTTAGTTACGTTGGAAAAAAAAATATTTTTTTAGTTACTTTGGAAAAAAAAATATTTTTTTAGTTACTTTGGAAAAAAAATATTTTTTTAGTTTCTTTGGAAAAAAAAATATTTTTTTAGTTTCTTTGGAAAAAAAATATTTTTTTAGTTACTTTGGCAAAAAAAAAATTTTTTTAGTTACTTTGGAAAAAAATTTTTTTTTTAGTTTCTTTGGAAAAAAAAAAAAAAATTTTTTAGTTTCTTTGGAAAAAAAAAAATTTTTTTAGTTACTTTGGAAAAAAAAATGTTTTAGTTACTTTGGAAAAAATTTTTTTTTTTAATTACTTTGGAAAAAAAAATTTTTTTTAGTTACTTTGGAAAAAAAATATTTTTTTAGTTACTTTGGAAAAAAAATATTTTTTAGTTACTTTGGAAAAAAAAATATTTTTTTAGTTACGTTGGAAAAAAAAATATTTTTTTAGTTACTTTGGAAAAAAAAATATTTTTTTAGTTACTTTGGAAAAAAATATTTTTTTAGTTTCTTTGGAAAAAAAAATATTTTTTTAGTTTCTTTGGAAAAAAAATATTTTTTTAGTTACTTTGGCAAAAAAAAATTTTTGTTACTTTGGAAAAAAAAAATTTTTTTAGTTACTTTGGAAAAAAAAATGTTTTAGTTACTTTGGAAAATTTTTTTTTTTTTAATTACTTTGGAAAAAAAATTTTTTTTAGTTACTTTGGAAAAAAAATATTTTTTTAGTTACTTTGGAAAAAAAAATATTTTTTAGTTACTTTGGAAAAAAAAATATTTTTTTAGTTACGTTGGAAAAAAAAATATTTTTTTAGTTACTTTGGAAAAAAAAATATTTTTTTAGTTACTTTGGAAAAAAAATATTTTTTTAGTTTCTTTGGAAAAAAAAATATTTTTTTAGTTTCTTTGGAAAAAAAATATTTTTTTAGTTACTTTGGCAAAAAAAAATTTTTGTTACTTTGGAAAAAAAAATATTTTTTTAGTTTCTTTGGAAAAAAAAATATTTTTTTAGTTTGGAAAAAAAAATATTTTTTTAGTTACTTTGGAAAAAAAAATATTTTTTTAGTTACTTTGGAAAAAAAAATATTTTTTTAGTTACTTTGGAAAAAAAAATATTTTTTTAGTTACTTTGGAAAAAAAAATATTTTTTAGTTACTTTGGAAAAAAAAATATTTTTTTAGTTACTTTGGAAAAAAAAATATTTTTTTAGTTACTTTGGAAAAAAAAATATTTTTTTAGTTACTTTGGAAAAAAAAATATTTTTTTAGTTACTTTGGAAAAAAAAATATTTTTTTAGTTACTTTGGAAAAAAAAATATTTTTTTAGTTACTTTGGAAAAAAAAATATTTTTTTAGTTACTTTGGAAAAAAAATATTTTTTTAGTTACTTTGGAAAAAAAAATATTTTTTTAGTTACTTTGGGAAAAAAAATATTTTTTTAGTTACTTTGGAAAAAAAAAAATTTTTTAGTTACTTTGGAAAAAAAAATATTTTTTTAGTTACTTTGGAAAAAAAATATTTTTTTAGTTACTTTGGAAAAAAAATATTTTTTTAGTTACTTTGGAAAAAAAAATATTTTTTTAGTTACTTTGGAAAAAAAAATATTTTTTTAGTTACTTTGGAAAAAAAAATATTTTTTTAGTTACTTTGGAAAAAAAAATATTTTTTTAGTTACTTTGGAAAAAAAAATATTTTTTTAGTTACTTTGGAAAAAAAAATATTTTTTTAGTTACTTTGGAAAAAAAAATATTTTTTAGTTACTTTGGAAAAAAAAATATTTTTTTAGTTACTTTGGAAAAAAAATATTTTTTTAGTTACTTTGGAAAAAAAATATTTTTTTAGTTACTTTGGAAAAAAAAATATTTTTTTAGTTACTTTGGAAAAAAAAATATTTTTTTAGTTACTTTGGAAAAAAAAATATTTTTTTAGTTACTTTGGGGAAAAAAATATTTTTTTAGTTACTTTGGAAAAAAAAATATTTTTTTAGTTACTTTGGAAAAAAAAATATTTTTTTAGTTACTTTGGAAAAAAAAATATTTTTTTAGTTACTTTGGAAAAAAAAATATTTTTTTAGTTACTTTGGAAAAAAAAATATTTTTTAGTTACTTTGGAAAAAAAAATATTGTTTTAGTTACTTTGGAAAAAAAAATATTTTTTTAGTTACTTTGGAAAAAAAATATTTTTTTAGTTACTTTGGAAAAAAAAATATTTTTTTAGTTACTTTGGGAAAAAAATATTTTTTTAGTTACTTTGGAAAAAAAAATATTTTTTTAGTTACTTTGGAAAAAAAAATATTTTTTAGTTACTTTGGAAAAAAAATATTTTTTTAGTTACTTTGGAAAAAAAAATATTTTTTTAGTTACTTTGGAAAAAAAATATTTTTTTAGTTACTTTGGAAAAAAAAATATTTTTTTAGTTACTTTGGGAAAAAAAACATTTTTTTAGTTACTTTGGAAAAAAAATATTTTTTTAGTTACTTTGGAAAAAATATATATATTTTTAGTTACTTTGGAAAAAAAAATATTTTTTTAGTTACTTTGGAAAAAAAAATATTTTTTTAGTTACTTTGGAAAAAAAAAAATTTTTTTAGTTACTTTGGAAAAAAATATATTTTTTTTAGTTACTTTGGAAAAAAAAAAATTTTTTTAGTTTCTTTGGAAAAAAAAATATTTTTTTAGTTACTTTGGAAAAAAAATATTTTTTTAGTTACTTTGGAAAAAAAAATATTTTTTTAGTTACTTTGGAAAAAAAAATATTTTTTTAGTTACTTTGGAAAAAAAATATTTTTTTAGTTACTTTGGAAAAAAAATATTTTTTTAGTTACTTTGGAAAAAAAATATTTTTTTAGTTACTTTGGAAAAAAAATATTTTTTTAGTTACTTTGGAAAAAAAAATATTTTTTTAGTTACTTTGGAAAAAAAAATATTTTTTTAGTTACTTTGGAAAAAAAAATATTTTTTTAGTTACTTTGGAAAAAAAAATATTTTTTTAGTTACTTTGGAAAAAAAAATATTTTTTTAGTTACTTTGGAAAAAAATATTTTTTTAGTTACTTTGGAAAAAAAAATATTTTTTTAGTTACTTTGGAAAAAAAAATATTTTTTTAGTTACTTTGGAAAAAAAAATATTTTTTTAGTTACTTTGGAAAAAAAAATATTTTTTTAGTTACTTTGGAAAAAAAATATTTTTTTAGTTACTTTGGAAAAAAAAATATTTTTTTAGTTTCTTTGGAAAAAAAAATATTTTTTTAGTTACTTTGGAAAAAAAAATATTTTTTTAGTTACTTTGGAAAAAAAAATATTTTTTTAGTTACTTTGGAAAAAAAAATTTTTTAGTTACTTTGGAAAAAAAAAATATTTTTTTAGTTACTTTGGAAAAAAAAAAAAATTTTTAGTTACTTTGGAAAAAAAAATTTTTTTTAGTTACTTTGGAAAAAAAATATTTTTTTAGTTACTTTGGAAAAAAAAATATTTTTTTAGTTACTTTGGAAAAAAAAAATTTTTTTAGTTACTTTGGAAAAAAAAATATTTTTTTAGTTACTTTGGAAAAAAAAATATTTTTTAGTTACTTTGGAAAAAAAAAATATTTTTTTAGTTACTTTGGAAAAAAATATATATTTTTAGTTACTTTGGAAAAAAAAATATTTTTTTAGTTACTTTGGAAAAAAAAATATTTTTTTAGTTACTTTGGAAAAAAAAATATTTTTTTAGTTACTTTGGAAAAAAAATATTTTTTTTGTTACTTTGGAAAAAAAAATATTTTTTTAGTTACTTTGGAAAAAAAATATTTTTTTAGTTACTTTGGAAAAAAAAATATTTTTTTAGTTACTTTGGAAAAAAAATATTTTTTTAGTTACTTTGGAAAAAAAAATATTTTTTTAGTTACTTTGGAAAAAAAAATATTTTTTTAGTTACTTTGGAAAAAAAATATTTTTTTAGTTACTTTGGAAAAAAAAATATTTTTTAGTTACTTTGGAAAAAAAAAATATTTTTTTAGTTACTTTGGAAAAAAAAAATATTTTTTTAGTTACTTTGGAAAAAAAATATTTTTTTAGTTACTTTGGAAAAAAAATATTTTTTTAGTTACTTTGGAAAAAAAAATATTTTTTTAGTTACTTTGGAAAAAAAAAATTTTTTAGTTACTTTGGAAAATTTTTTTTTTTTTTAATTACTTTGGAAAAAAATTTTTTTTTAGTTACTTTGGAAAAAAAATATTTTTTTAGTTACTTTGGAAAAAAAAATATTTTTTTAGTTACTTTGGAAAAAAAAATATTTTTTTAGTTACTTTGGAAAAAAATATATTTTTTAGTTACTTTGGAAAAAAAAATATTTTTTTAGTTACTTTGGAAAAAAAAATATTTTTTTAGTTACTTTGGAAAAAAAATATTTTTTTAGTTACTTTGGAAAAAAAAATATTTTTTTAGTTACTTTGGAAAAAAAAATATTTTTTTAGTTACTTTGGAAAAAAAAATATTTTTTTAGTTACTTTGGAAAAAAAAATATTTTTTTAGTTACTTTGGAAAAAAAAATATTTTTTTAGTTACTTTGGAAAAAAAAATATTTTTTTAGTTACTTTGGAAAAAATAATATTTTTTTAGTTACTTTGGAAAAAAAAAATTTTTTTAGTTACTTTGGAAAAAAAAAATGTTTTAGTTACTTTGGAAAAAAAATTTTTTTTTAATTACTTTGGAAAAAAAAAATTTTTTTAGTTACTTTGGAAAAAAAATATTTTTTTAGTTACTTTGGAAAAAAAAATATTTTTTAGTTACTTTGGAAAAAAAAATATTTTTTTAGTTACGTTGGAAAAAAAAATATTTTTTTAGTTACTTTGGAAAAAAAAATATTTTTTTAGTTACTTTGGAAAAAAAATATTTTTTTAGTTTCTTTGGAAAAAAAAATATTTTTTTAGTTTCTTTGGAAAAAAAATATTTTTTTAGTTACTTTGGCAAAAAAAAATTTTTTTAGTTACTTTGGAAAAAAATTTTTTTTTTAGTTTCTTTGGAAAAAAAAAAAAAATTTTTGTTACTTTGGAAAAAAAAATATTTTTTTAGTTTCTTTGGAAAAAAAAAAATTTTTTTAGTTACTTTGGAAAAAAAAATGTTTTAGTTACTTTGGAAAAATTTTTTTTTTTAATTACTTTGGAAAAAAAATTTTTTTTAGTTACTTTGGAAAAAAAATATTTTTTTAGTTACTTTGGAAAAAAAATATTTTTTAGTTACTTTGGAAAAAAAAATATTTTTTTAGTTACGTTGGGAAAAAAAAATATTTTTTTAGTTACTTTGGAAAAAAAAATATTTTTTTAGTTACTTTGGAAAAAAAATATTTTTTTAGTTTCTTTGGAAAAAAAAATATTTTTTTAGTTTCTTTGGAAAAAAAATATTTTTTTAGTTACTTTGGCAAAAAAAAATTTTTTTTAGTTACTTTGGAAAAAAAATTTTTTTTTAGTTTCTTTGGAAAAAAAAAAAAAATTTTGTTACTTTGGAAAAAAAAATATTTTTTTAGTTTCTTTGGAAAAAAAAATATTTTTTTAGTTTGGAAAAAAAAATATTTTTTTAGTTACTTTGGAAAAAAAAATATTTTTTTAGTTACTTTGGAAAAAAAAATATTTTTTTAGTTACTTTGGAAAAAAAAATATTTTTTTAGTTACTTTGGAAAAAAAAATATTTTTTTAGTTACTTTGGAAAAAAAAATATTTTTTTAGTTACTTTGGAAAAAAAAATATTTTTTTAGTTACTTTGGAAAAAAAAATATTTTTTTAGTTACTTTGGAAAAAAAAATATTTTTTTAGTTACTTTGGAAAAAAAAATATTTTTTTAGTTACTTTGGAAAAAAAAATATTTTTTTAGTTACTTTGGAAAAAAAAATATTTTTTTAGTTACTTTGGAAAAAAAATATTTTTTTAGTTACTTTGGAAAAAAAAATATTTTTTTAGTTACTTTGGGAAAAAAAATATTTTTTTAGTTACTTTGGAAAAAAAAAAATTTTTTAGTTACTTTGGAAAAAAAATATTTTTTTAGTTACTTTGGAAAAAAAATATTTTTTTAGTTACTTTGGAAAAAAAAATATTTTTTTAGTTACTTTGGAAAAAAAATATTTTTTTAGTTACTTTGGAAAAAAAATATTTTTTTAGTTACTTTGGAAAAAAAAATATTTTTTTAGTTACTTTGGAAAAAAAAATATTTTTTAGTTACTTTGGAAAAAAAAATATTTTTTTAGTTACTTTGGAAAAAAAATATTTTTTTAGTTACTTTGGAAAAAAAAATATTTTTTTAGTTACTTTGGAAAAAAAAATATTTTTTTAGTTACTTTGGAAAAAAATATATTTTTTTAGTTACTTTGGAAAAAAAAATATTTTTTTAGTTACTTTGGAAAAAAAATATTTTTTTAGTTACTTTGGAAAAAAAATATTTTTTTAGTTACTTTGGAAAAAAAAATATTTTTTTAGTTACTTTGGGGAAAAAAATATTTTTTTAGTTACTTTGGAAAAAAAATATTTTTTTAGTTACTTTGGAAAAAAAAATATTTTTTTAGTTACTTTGGAAAAAAAATATTTTTTTAGTTACTTTGGAAAAAAAAATATTTTTTTAGTTACTTTGGAAAAAAAATATTTTTTTAGTTACTTTGGAAAAAAAAATATTGTTTTAGTTACTTTGGAAAAAAAATATTTTTTTAGTTACTTTGGAAAAAAAATATTTTTTTAGTTACTTTGGAAAAAAAATATTTTTTTAGTTACTTTGGGAAAAAAAATATTTTTTTAGTTACTTTGGAAAAAAAAATATTTTTTTAGTTACTTTGGAAAAAAAAATATTTTTTTAGTTACTTTGGAAAAAAAATATTTTTTTAGTTACTTTGGAAAAAAAAATATTTTTTAGTTACTTTGGAAAAAAAATATTTTTTTAGTTACTTTGGAAAAAAAATATTTTTTTAGTTACTTTGGGAAAAAAAAACATTTTTTTAGTTACTTGGAAAAAAAATATTTTTTTAGTTACTTTGGAAAAAATATATATATTTTTAGTTACTTTGGAAAAAAAATATTTTTTTAGTTACTTTGGAAAAAAAAATATTTTTTTAGTTACTTTGGAAAAAAAATATTTTTTTAGTTACTTTGGAAAAAAATATATTTTTTTTAGTTACTTTGGAAAAAAAAAATTTTTTTTAGTTTCTTTGGAAAAAAAAATATTTTTTTAGTTACTTTGGAAAAAAAATATTTTTTTAGTTACTTTGGAAAAAAAAATATTTTTTTAGTTACTTTGGAAAAAAAAATATTTTTTTAGTTACTTTGGAAAAAAAATATTTTTTTAGTTACTTTGGAAAAAAAAATATTTTTTTAGTTACTTTGGAAAAAAAAATATTTTTTTAGTTACTTTGGAAAAAAAAATATTTTTTTAGTTACTTTGGAAAAAAAAATATTTTTTTAGTTACTTTGGAAAAAAAAATATTTTTTTAGTTACTTTGGAAAAAAAAATATTTTTTTAGTTACTTTGGAAAAAAAAATATTTTTTTAGTTACTTTGGAAAAAAAAATATTTTTTTAGTTACTTTGGAAAAAAAATATTTTTTTAGTTACTTTGGAAAAAAAAATATTTTTTTAGTTACTTTGGAAAAAAAAATATTTTTTTAGTTACTTTGGAAAAAAAAATATTTTTTTAGTTACTTTGGAAAAAAAAATATTTTTTTAGTTACTTTGGAAAAAAAATATTTTTTTAGTTACTTTGGAAAAAAAAATATTTTTTTAGTTTCTTTGGAAAAAAAAATATTTTTTTAGTTACTTTGGAAAAAAAAATATTTTTTTAGTTACTTTGGAAAAAAAAATATTTTTTTAGTTACTTTGGAAAAAAAAATTTTTTTAGTTACTTTGGAAAAAAAAAATATTTTTTTAGTTACTTTGGAAAAAAAAAAAATTTTTAGTTACTTTGGAAAAAAAAATTTTTTTTAGTTACTTTGGAAAAAAAATATTTTTTTAGTTACTTTGGAAAAAAAAATATTTTTTTAGTTACTTTGGAAAAAAAAAATTTTTTTAGTTACTTTGGAAAAAAAAATATTTTTTTAGTTACTTTGGAAAAAAAAATATTTTTTTAGTTACTTTGGAAAAAAAAATATTTTTTTAGTTACTTTGGAAAAAAATATATATTTTTAGTTACTTTGGAAAAAAAAATATTTTTTTAGTTACTTTGGAAAAAAAAATATTTTTTTAGTTACTTTGGAAAAAAAAATATTTTTTTAGTTACTTTGGAAAAAAAATATTTTTTTTGTTACTTTGGAAAAAAAAATATTTTTTTAGTTACTTTGGAAAAAAAAATATTTTTTTAGTTACTTTGGAAAAAAAAATATTTTTTTAGTTACTTTGGAAAAAAAAATATTTTTTTAGTTACTTTGGAAAAAAAAATATTTTTTTAGTTACTTTGGAAAAAAAAATATTTTTTTAGTTACTTTGGAAAAAAAAATATTTTTTTAGTTACTTTGGAAAAAAAAATATTTTTTTAGTTACTTTGGAAAAAAAAAATATTTTTTTAGTTACTTTGGAAAAAAAAAATATTTTTTTAGTTACTTTGGAAAAAAAATATTTTTTTAGTTACTTTGGAAAAAAAAATATTTTTTTAGTTACTTTGGAAAAAAAAATATTTTTTTAGTTACTTTGGAAAAAAAAATATTTTTTTAGTTACTTTGGAAAAAAAAATATTTTTTTAGTTACTTTGGAAAAAAAATATTTTTTTAGTTACTTTGGAAAAAAAATATTTTTTTAGTTACTTTGGAAAAAAAAATATTTTTTTAGTTACTTTGGAAAAAAAATATTTTTTTAGTTACTTTGGAAAAAAAAATATTTTTTTAGTTACTTTGGGAAAAAAAACATTTTTTTAGTTACTTTGGAAAAAAAATATTTTTTTAGTTACTTTGGAAAAAATATATATATTTTTAGTTACTTTGGAAAAAAAAATATTTTTTTAGTTACTTTGGAAAAAAAAATATTTTTTTAGTTACTTTGGAAAAAAAAATATTTTTTTAGTTACTTTGGAAAAAAATATATTTTTTTTAGTTACTTTGGAAAAAAAAAATTTTTTTTAGTTTCTTTGGAAAAAAAAATATTTTTTTAGTTACTTTGGAAAAAAAATATTTTTTTAGTTACTTTGGAAAAAAAAATATTTTTTTAGTTACTTTGGAAAAAAAAATATTTTTTTAGTTACTTTGGAAAAAAAAATATTTTTTTAGTTACTTTGGAAAAAAAAATATTTTTTTAGTTACTTTGGAAAAAAAAATATTTTTTTAGTTACTTTGGAAAAAAAAATATTTTTTTAGTTACTTTGGAAAAAAAAATATTTTTTTAGTTACTTTGGAAAAAAAAATATTTTTTTAGTTACTTTGGAAAAAAAAATATTTTTTTAGTTACTTTGGAAAAAAAAATATTTTTTTAGTTACTTTGGAAAAAAAAATATTTTTTTAGTTACTTTGGAAAAAAAATATTTTTTTAGTTACTTTGGAAAAAAAAATATTTTTTTAGTTACTTTGGAAAAAAAATATTTTTTTAGTTACTTTGGAAAAAAAAATATTTTTTTAGTTACTTTGGAAAAAAAAATATTTTTTTAGTTACTTTGGAAAAAAAATATTTTTTTAGTTACTTTGGAAAAAAAAATATTTTTTTAGTTTCTTTGGAAAAAAAAATATTTTTTTAGTTACTTTGGAAAAAAAAATATTTTTTTAGTTACTTTGGAAAAAAAAATATTTTTTTAGTTACTTTGGAAAAAAAAATTTTTTTAGTTACTTTGGAAAAAAAAAATATTTTTTTAGTTACTTTGGAAAAAAAAAAAATTTTTTAGTTACTTTGGAAAAAAAATATTTTTTTAGTTACTTTGGAAAAAAAATATTTTTTTAGTTACTTTGGAAAAAAAAATATTTTTTTAGTTACTTTGGAAAAAAAAAATTTTTTTAGTTACTTTGGAAAAAAAAATATTTTTTTAGTTACTTTGGAAAAAAAAATATTTTTTTAGTTACTTTGGAAAAAAAAATATTTTTTTAGTTACTTTGGAAAAAAAATATTTTTTTAGTTACTTTGGAAAAAAAATATTTTTTTAGTTACTTTGGAAAAAAAAATATTTTTTTAGTTACTTTGGAAAAAAAATATTTTTTTAGTTACTTTGGAAAAAAAAATATTTTTTTAGTTACTTTGGGAAAAAAAACATTTTTTTAGTTACTTTGGAAAAAAAATATTTTTTTAGTTACTTTGGAAAAAATATATATATTTTTAGTTACTTTGGAAAAAAAAATATTTTTTTAGTTACTTTGGAAAAAAAAATATTTTTTTAGTTACTTTGGAAAAAAAAATATTTTTTTAGTTACTTTGGAAAAAAATATATTTTTTTTAGTTACTTTGGAAAAAAAAAAATTTTTTTAGTTTCTTTGGAAAAAAAAATATTTTTTTAGTTACTTTGGAAAAAAAATATTTTTTTAGTTACTTTGGAAAAAAAAATATTTTTTTAGTTACTTTGGAAAAAAAAATATTTTTTTAGTTACTTTGGAAAAAAAAATATTTTTTTAGTTACTTTGGAAAAAAAAATATTTTTTTAGTTACTTTGGAAAAAAATATATTTTTTTAGTTACTTTGGAAAAAAAAATATTTTTTTAGTTACTTTGGAAAAAAAAATATTTTTTTAGTTACTTTGGAAAAAAAAATATTTTTTTAGTTACTTTGGAAAAAAAAATATTTTTTTAGTTACTTTGGAAAAAAAAATATTTTTTTAGTTACTTTGGAAAAAAAAATATTTTTTTAGTTACTTTGGAAAAAAAATATTTTTTTAGTTACTTTGGAAAAAAAAATATTTTTTTAGTTACTTTGGAAAAAAAAATATTTTTTTAGTTACTTTGGAAAAAAAAATAT